>NC_092415.1:213755278-214055278 GCF_040894005.1 Engystomops pustulosus
GCCCCCGCACCTGTGTTACTGGAGACATCACTGACACCATGTTACCTGCTCCTATTATACTGCCCAGTGGAGAGATCACTCACGTGTGATATTGCCCCCGCACCTGTGTTACTGGAGACATCACTGACACCATGTTACCTGCTCCTATTATACTGCCCAGTGGTGATTGTTACTTACACATGACAGATTCTCCCCAGCCCTGTCCCCATCAGCCCCCGCACCTGTGTTACTGGAGACATCACTGACACCATGTTACCTGCTCCTATTATACTGCCCAGTGGTGATTGTTACTTACACATGACACATTGTCCCCAGCCCTGTCCCCATCAGCCCCCGCACCTGTGTTACTGGAGACATCACTGACACCATGTTACCTGCTCCTATTATACTGCCCAGTGGTGATTGTTACTTACACATGACACATTGTCCCCCAGCCCTGTCCCCATCAGCCCCCGCACCTGTGTTACTGGAGACATCACTGACACCATGTTACCTGCTCCTATTATACTGCCCAGTGGTGATTGTTACTTACACATGACACATTGTCCCCCAGCCCTGTCCCCATCAGCCCCCGCACGTGTGTTACTGGAGACATCACTGACACCATGTTACCTGCTCCTATTATACTGCCCAGTGGTGATTGTTACTTACACATGACACATTGTCCCCAGCCCTGTCCCCATCAGCCCCTGCACCTGTGTTACTGGAGACATCACTGACACCATGTTACCTGCTCCTATTATACTGCCCAGTGGTGATTGTTACTTACACATGACACATTGTCCCCAGCCCTGTCCCCATCAGCCCCTGCACCTGTGTTACTGGGGACATCACTGACACCATGTTACCTGCTCCTATTATACTGCCCAGTGGTGATTGTTACTTACACATGACACATTGTCCCCAGCCCTGTCCCCATCAGCCCCTGCACCTGTGTTACTGGGGACATCACTGACACCATGTTACCTGCTCCTATTATACTGCCCAGTGGTGATTGTTACTTACACATGACACATTGTCCCCAGCCCTGTCCCCATCAGCCCCTGCACCTGTGTTACTGGGGACATCACTGACACCATGTTACCTGCTCCTATTATACTGCCCAGTGGTGATTGTTACTTACACATGACACATTGTCCCCAGCCCTGTCCCCATCAGCCCCCGCACCTGTGTTACTGGGACATCACTGACACCATGTTACCTGCTCCTATTATACTGCCCAGTGGTGATTGTTACTTACACATGACAGATTCTCCCCAGCCCTGTCCCCATCAGCCCCCGCACCTGTGTTACTGGAGACATCACTGACACCATGTTACCTGCTCCTATTATACTGCCCAGTGGTGATTGTTACTTACACATGACACATTGTCCCCAGCCCTGTCCCCATCAGCCCCCGCACCTGTGTTACTGGAGACATCACTGACACCATGTTACCTGCTCCTATTATACTGCCCAGTGGTGATTGTTACTTACACATGACACATTGTCCCCAGCCCTGTCCCCATCAGCCCCCGCACCTGTGTTACTGGAGACATCACTGACACCATGTTACCTGCTCCTATTATACTGCCCAGTGGTGATTGTTACTTACACATGACACATTGTCCCCCAGCCCTGTCCCCATCAGCCCCTGCACCTGTGTTACTGGAGACATCACTGACACCATGTTACCTGCTCCTATTATACTGCCCAGTGGTGATTGTTACTTACACATGACACATTGTCCCCCAGCCCTGTCCCCATCAGCCCCCGCACCTGTGTTACTGGAGACATCACTGACACCATGTTACCTGCTCCTATTATACTGCCCAGTGGTGATTGTTACTTACACATGACACATTGTCCCCAGCCCTGTCCCCATCAGCCCCCGCACCTGTGTTACTGGAGACATCACTGACACCATGTTACCTGCTCCTATTATACTGCCCAGTGGTGATTGTTACTTACACATGACACATTGTCCCAGCCCTGTCCCCATCAGCCCCTGCACCTGTGTTACTGGAGACATCACTGACACCATGTTACCTGCTCCTATTATACTGCCCAGTGGTGATTGTTACTTACACATGACACATTGTCCCCAGCCCTGTCCCCATCAGCCCCCGCACCTGTGTTACTGGAGACATCACTGACACCATGTTACCTGCTCCTATTATACTGCCCAGTGGTGATTGTTACTTACACATGACACATTGTCCCCAGCCCTGTCCCCATCAGCCCCTGCACCTGTGTTACTGGGGACATCACTGACACCATGTTACCTGCTCCTATTATACTGCCCAGTGGTGATTGTTACTTACACATGACACATTGTCCCCAGCCCTGTCCCCATCAGCCCCCGCACCTGTGTTACTGGAGACATCACTGACACCATGTTACCTGCTCCTATTATACTGCCCAGTGGTGATTGTTACTTACACATGACACATTGTCCCCCAGCCCTGTCCCCATCAGCCCCCGCACCTGTGTTACTGGGGACATCACTGACACCATGTTACCTGCTCCTATTATACTGCCCAGTGGTGATTGTTACTTACACATGACACATTGTCCCCAGCCCTGTCCCCATCAGCCCCCGCACCTGTGTTACTGGAGACATCACTGACACCATGTTACCTGCTCCTATTATACTGCCCAGTGGTGATTGTTACTTACACATGACACATTGTCCCCAGCCCTGTCCCCATCAGCCCCCGCACCTGTGTTACTGGAGACATCACTGACACCATGTTACCTGCTCCTATTATACTGCCCAGTGGTGATTGTTACTTACACATGACACATTGTCCCCAGCCCTGTCCCATCAGCCCCCGCACCTGTGTTACTGGAGACATCACTGACACCATGTTACCTGCTCCTATTATACTGCCCAGTGGTGATTGTTACTTACACATGACACATTGTCCCCAGCCCTGTCCCCATCAGCCCCCGCACCTGTGTTACTGGGGACATCACTGACACCATGTTACCTGCTCCTATTATACTGCCCAGTGGTGATTGTTACTTACACATGACACATTGTCCCCAGCCCTGTCCCCATCAGCCCCCGCACCTGTGTTACTGGAGACATCACTGACACCATGTTACCTGCTCCTATTATACTGCCCAGTGGTGATTGTTACTTACACATGACACATTGTCCCCAGCCCTGTCCCCATCAGCCCCCGCACCTGTGTTACTGGAGACATCACTGACACCATGTTACCTGCTCCTATTATACTGCCCAGTGGTGATTGTTACTTACACATGACACATTGTCCCCAGCCCTGTCCCCATCAGCCCCTGCACCTGTGTTACTGGGGACATCACTGACACCATGTTACCTGCTCCTATTATACTGCCCAGTGGTGATTGTTACTTACACATGACACATTGTCCCCAGCCCTGTCCCCATCAGCCCCCGCACCTGTGTTACTGGAGACATCACTGACACCATGTTACCTGCTCCTATTATACTGCCCAGTGGTGATTGTTACTTACACATGACACATTGTCCCCAGCCCTGTCCCCATCAGCCCCCGCACCTGTGTTACTGGGGACATCACTGACACCATGTTACCTGCTCCTATTATACTGCCCAGTGGTGATTGTTACTTACACATGACACATTGTCCCCAGCCCTGTCCCCATCAGCCCCAGCACCTGTGTTACTGGAGACATCACTGACACCATGTTACCTGCTCCTATTATACTGCCCAGTGGTGATTGTTACTTACACATGACACATTGTCCCCAGCCCTGTCCTCATCAGCCCCCGCACCTGTGTTACTGGGGACATCACTGACACCATGTTACCTGCTCCTATTATACTGCCCAGTGGTGACTGTTACTTACACATGACACATTGTCCCCAGCCCTGTCCCCATCAGCCCCCGCACCTGTGTTACTGGGGACATCACTGACACCATGTTACCTGCTCCTATTATACTGCCCAGTGGTGATTGTTACTTACACATGACACATTGTCCCCAGCCCTGTCCCCATCAGCCCCTGCACCTGTGTTACTGGAGACATCACTGACACCATGTTACCTGCTCCTATTATACTGCCCAGTGGTGATTGTTACTTACACATGACACATTGTCCCCAGCCCTGTCCCCATCAGCCCCTGCACCTGTGTTACTGGAGACATCACTGACACCATGTTACCTGCTCCTATTATACTGCCCAGTGGTGATTGTTACTTACACATGACACATTGTCCCCAGCCCTGTCCCCATCAGCCCCCGCACCTGTGTTACTGGGGACATCACTGACACCATGTTACCTGCTCCTATTATACTGCCCAGTGGTGATTGTTACTTACACATGACACATTGTCCCCAGCCCTGTCCCCATCAGCCCCCGCACCTGTGTTACTGGGGACATCACTGACACCATGTTACCTGCTCCTATTATACCGCCCAGTGGTGATTGATAATTACACATGACACATTGTCCCCAGCCCTGTCCCCATCAGCCCCCGCACCTGTGTTACTGGGGACATCACTGACACCATGTTACCTGCTCCTATTATACTGCCCAGTGGTGATTGTTACTTACACATGACACATTGTCCCCAGCCCTGTCCCCATCAGCCCCCGCACCTGTGTTACTGGAGACATCACTGACACCATGTTACCTGCTCCTATTATACTGCCCAGTGGTGATTGTTACTTACACATGACACATTGTCCCCAGCCCTGTCCCCATCAGCCCCCGCACCTGTGTTACTGGGGACATCACTAACACCATGTTACCTGCTCCTATTACACTGCCCAGTGGTGATTGTTACTTACACATGACACATTGTCCCCAGCCCTGTCCCCATCAGCCCCCGCACCTGTGTTACTGGAGATATCACTGACACCATGTTACCTGCTCCTATTATACTGCCCAGTGGTGATTGTTACTTCCACATGACACATTGTCCCCAGCCCTGTCCCCATCAGCCCCCGCACCTGTGTTACTGGAGACATTACTGACACCATGTTACCTGCTCCTATTATACTGCCCAGTGGTGACTGTTACTTACACATGACACATTGTCCCCAGCCCTGTCCCCATCAGCCCCCGCACCTGTGTTACTGGAGACATCACTGACACCATGTTACCTGCTCCTATTATACTGCCCAGTGGTGATTGTTACTTACACATGACACATTGTCCCCAGCCCTGTCCCCATCAGCCCCCGCACCTGTGTTACTGGAGACATCACTGACACCATGTTACCTGCTCCTATTATACTGCCCAGTGGTGATTGTTACTTACACATGACACATTGTCCCCAGCCCTGTCCCCATCAGCCCCCGCACCTGTGTTACTGGGGACATCACTGACACCATGTTACCTGCTCCTATTATACTGCCCAGTGGTGATTGTTACTTACACCTGACACATTGTCCCCAGCCCTGTCCTCATCAGCCCCCGTACCTGTGTTACTGGAGACATCACTGACACCATGTTACCTGCTCCTATTATACTGCCCAGTGGTGATTGTTACTTACACATGACACATTGTCCCCAGCCCTGTCCCCATCAGCCCCTGCACCTGTGTTACTGGAGACATCACTGACACCATGTTACCTGCTCCTATTATACTGCCCAGTGGTGATTGTTACTTACACATGACACATTGTCCCCAGCCCTGTCCTCATCAGCCCCTGCACCTGTGTTACTGGAGACATCACTGACACCATGTTACCTGCTCCTATTATACTGCCCAGTGGTGATTGTTACTTACACATGACACATTGTCCCCAGCCCTGTCCCCATCAGCCCCCGCACCTGTGTTACTGGGGACATCACTGACACCATGTTACCTGCTCCTATTATACTGCCCAGTGGTGATTGTTACTTACACATGACACATTGTCCCCAGCCCTGTCCCCATCAGCCCCTGCACCTGTGTTACTGGGGACATCACTGACACCATGTTACCTGCTCCTATTATACTGCCCAGTGGTGATTGTTACTTACACATGACACATTGTCCCCAGCCCTGTCCCCATCAGCCCCCGCACCTGTGTTACTGGAGACATCACTGACACCATGTTACCTGCTCCTATTATACTGCCCAGTGGTGATTGTTACTTACACATGACACATTGTCCCCCAGCCCTGTCCCCATCAGCCCCCGCACCTGTGTTACTGGGGACATCACTGACACCATGTTACCTGCTCCTATTATACTGCCCAGTGGTGATTGTTACTTACACATGACACATTGTCCCCAGCCCTGTCCCCATCAGCCCCCGCACCTGTGTTACTGGAGACATCACTGACACCATGTTACCTGCTCCTATTATACTGCCCAGTGGTGATTGTTACTTACACATGACACATTGTCCCCAGCCCTGTCCCCATCAGCCCCCGCACCTGTGTTACTGGAGACATCACTGACACCATGTTACCTGCTCCTATTATACTGCCCAGTGGTGATTGTTACTTACACATGACACATTGTCCCCAGCCCTGTCCCCATCAGCCCCCGCACCTGTGTTACTGGGGACATCACTGACACCATGTTACCTGCTCCTATTATACTGCCCAGTGGTGATTGTTACTTACACATGACACATTGTCCCCAGCCCTGTCCCCATCAGCCCCAGCACCTGTGTTACTGGGGACATCACTGACACTATGTTACCTGCTCCTATTATACTGCCCAGTGGTGATTGTTACTTACACATGACACATTGTCCCCAGCCCTGTCCCCATCAGCCCCCGCACCTGTGTTACTGGGGACATCACTGACACCATGTTACCTGCTCCTATTATACTGCCCAGTGGCGATTGTTACTTACACATGACACATTGTCCCCAGCCCTGTCCCCATCAGCCCCCGCACCTGTGTTACTGGAGACATCACTGACACCATGTTACCTGCTCCTATTATACTGCCCAGTGGTGATTGTTACTTACACATGACACATTGTCCCCAGCCCTGTCCCCATCAGCCCCCGCACCTGTGTTACTGGGGACATCACTGACACCATGTTACCTGCTCCTATTATACTGCCCAGTGGTGATTGTTACTTACACATGACACATTGTCCCCAGCCCTGTCCCCATCAGCCCCTGCACCTGTGTTACTGGAGACATCACTGACACCATGTTACCTGCTCCTATTATACTGCCCAGTGGTGATTGTTACTCACACATGACACATTGTCCCCAGTCCTGTCCCCATCAGCCCCTGCACCTGTGTTACTGGAGACATCACTGACACCATGTTACCTGCTCCTATTATACTGCCCAGTGGTGATTGTTACTTACACATGACACATTGTCCCCAGTCCTGTCCCCATCAGCCCCCGCACCTGTGTTACTGGAGACATCACTGACACCATGTTACCTGCTCCTATTATACTGCCCAGTGGTGATTGTTACTTACACATGACACATTGTCCCCAGCCCTGTCCCCATCAGCCCCCGCACCTGTGTTACTGGAGACATCACTGACACCATGTTACCTGCTCCTATTATACTGCCCAGTGGTGATTGTTACTTACACATGACACATTGTCCCCAGCCCTGTCCCCATCAGCCCCCGCACCTGTGTTACTGGGGGACATCACTGACACCATGTTACCTGCTCCTATTATACTGCCCAGTGGTGATTGTTACTTACACATGACACATTGTCCCCAGCCCTGTCCCCATCAGCCCCTGCACCTGTGTTACTGGGGACATCACTGACACCATGTTACCTGCTCCTATTATACTGCCCAGTGGTGATTGTTACTTACACATGACACATTGTCCCCAGCCCTGTCCCCATCAGCCCCTGCACCTGTGTTACTGGAGACATCACTGACACCATGTTACCTGCTCCTATTATACTGCCCAGTGGTGATTGTTACTTACACATGACACATTGTCCCCAGCCCTGTCCCCATCAGCCCCTGCACCTGTGTTACTGGGGACATCACTGACACCATGTTACCTGCTCCTATTATACTGCCCAGTGGTGATTGTTACTTACACATGACACATTGTCCCCAGCCCTGTCCCCATCAGCCCCCGCACCTGTGTTACTGGGGACATCACTGACACCATGTTACCTGCTCCTATTATACTGCCCAGTGGTGATTGTTACTTACACATGACACATTGTCCCCAGCCCTGTCCCCATCAGCCCCCGCACCTGTGTTACTGGAGACATCACTGACACCATGTTACCTGCTCCTATTATACTGCCCAGTGGTGATTGTTACTTACACATGACACATTGTCCCCAGCCCTGTCCCCATCAGCCCCCGCACCTGTGTTACTGGGGACATCACTGACACCATGTTACCTGCTCCTATTATACTGCCCAGTGGTGATTGTTACTTACACATGACACATTGTCCCCAGCCCTGTCCCCATCAGCCCCCGCACCTGTGTTACTGGAGACATCACTGACACCATGTTACCTGCTCCTATTATACTGCCCAGTGGTGATTGTTACTTACACATGACAGATTCTCCCCAGCCCTGTCCCCATCAGCCCCCGCACCTGTGTTACTGGAGACATCACTGACACCATGTTACCTGCTCCTATTATACTGCCCAGTGGTGATTGTTACTTACACATGACACATTGTCCCCAGCCCTGTCCCCATCAGCCCCCGCACCTGTGTTACTGGAGACATCACTGACACCATGTTACCTGCTCCTATTATACTGCCCAGTGGTGATTGTTACTTACACATGACACATTGTCCCCCAGCCCTGTCCCCATCAGCCCCCGCACCTGTGTTACTGGAGACATCACTGACACCATGTTACCTGCTCCTATTATACTGCCCAGTGGTGATTGTTACTTACACATGACACATTGTCCCCAGCCCTGTCCCCATCAGCCCCTGCACCTGTGTTACTGGAGACATCACTGACACCATGTTACCTGCTCCTATTATACTGCCCAGTGGTGATTGTTACTTACACATGACACATTGTCCCCAGCCCTGTCCCCATCAGCCCCCGCACGTGTGTTACTGGGGACATCACTGACACCATGTTACCTGCTCCTATTATACTGCCCAGTGGTGATTGTTACTTACACATGACACATTGTCCCCAGCCCTGTCCCCATCAGCCCCTGCACCTGTGTTACTGGAGACATCACTGACACCATGTTACCTGCTCCTATTATACTGCCCAGTGGTGATTGTTACTTACACATGACACATTGTCCCCAGCCCTGTCCCCATCAGCCCCCGCACCTGTGTTACTGGGGACATCACTGACACCATGTTACCTGCTCCTATTATACTGCCCAGTGGTGATTGTTACTTACACATGACACATTGTCCCCAGCCCTGTCCCCATCAGCCCCTGCACCTGTGTTACTGGGGACATCACTGACACCATGTTACCTGCTCCTATTATACTGCCCAGTGGTGATTGTTACTTACACATGACACATTGTCCCCAGCCCTGTCCCCATCAGCCCCCGCACCTGTGTTACTGGGGACATCACTGACACCATGTTACCTGCTCCTATTATACTGCCCAGTGGTGATTGTTACTTACACATGACACATTGTCCCCAGCCCTGTCCCCATCAGCCCCCGCACCTGTGTTACTGGAGACATCACTGACACCATGTTACCTGCTCCTATTATACTGCCCAGTGGTGATTGTTACTTACACATGACAGATTCTCCCCAGCCCTGTCCCCATCAGCCCCCGCACCTGTGTTACTGGAGACATCACTGACACCATGTTACCTGCTCCTATTATACTGCCCAGTGGTGATTGTTACTTACACATGACACATTGTCCCCAGCCCTGTCCCCATCAGCCCCCACACCTGTGTTACTGGAGACATCACTGACACCATGTTACCTGCTCCTATTATACTGCCCAGTGGTGATTGTTACTTACACATGACACATTGTCCCCCAGCCCTGTCCCCATCAGCCCCCGCACCTGTGTTACTGGAGACATCACTGACACCATGTTACCTGCTCCTATTATACTGCCCAGTGGTGATTGTTACTTACACATGACACATTGTCCCCCAGCCCTGTCCCCATCAGCCCCTGCACCTGTGTTACTGGAGACATCACTGACACCATGTTACCTGCTCCTATTATACTGCCCAGTGGTGATTGTTACTTACACATGACACATTGTCCCCAGCCCTGTCCCCATCAGCCCCCGCACGTGTGTTACTGGGGACATCACTGACACCATGTTACCTGCTCCTATTATACTGCCCAGTGGTGATTGTTACTTACACATGACACATTGTCCCCAGCCCTGTCCCCATCAGCCCCCGCACCTGTGTTACTGGAGACATCACTGACACCATGTTACCTGCTCCTATTATACTGCCCAGTGGTGATTGTTACTTACACATGACACATTGTCCCCAGCCCTGTCCCCATCAGCCCCTGCACCTGTGTTACTGGAGACATCACTGACACCATGTTACCTGCTCCTATTATACTGCCCAGTGGTGATTGTTACTTACACATGACACATTGTCCCCAGCCCTGTCCCCATCAGCCCCCGCACCTGTGTTACTGGAGACATCACTGACACCATGTTACCTGCTCCTATTATACTGCCCAGTGGTGATTGTTACTTACACATGACACATTGTCCCCAGCCCTGTCCCCATCAGCCCCTGCACCTGTGTTACTGGGGACATCACTGACACCATGTTACCTGCTCCTATTATACTGCCCAGTGGTGATTGTTACTTACACATGACACATTGTCCCCAGCCCTGTCCCCATCAGCCCCCGCACCTGTGTTACTGGAGACATCACTGACACCATGTTACCTGCTCCTATTATACTGCCCAGTGGTGATTGTTACTTACACATGACACATTGTCCCCCAGCCCTGTCCCCATCAGCCCCCGCACCTGTGTTACTGGGGACATCACTGACACCATGTTACCTGCTCCTATTATACTGCCCAGTGGTGATTGTTACTTACACATGACACATTGTCCCCAGCCCTGTCCCCATCAGCCCCCGCACCTGTGTTACTGGAGACATCACTGACACCATGTTACCTGCTCCTATTATACTGCCCAGTGGTGATTGTTACTTACACATGACACATTGTCCCCAGCCCTGTCCCCATCAGCCCCCGCACCTGTGTTACTGGAGACATCACTGACACCATGTTACCTGCTCCTATTATACTGCCCAGTGGTGATTGTTACTTACACATGACACATTGTCCCCAGCCCTGTCCCCATCAGCCCCCGCACCTGTGTTACTGGAGACATCACTGACACCATGTTACCTGCTCCTATTATACTGCCCAGTGGTGATTGTTACTTACACAAGACACATTGTCCCCAGCCCTGTCCCCATCAGCCCCCGCACCTGTGTTACTGGAGACATCACTGACACCATGTTACCTGCTCCTATTATACTGCCCAGTGGTGATTGTTACTCACACATGACACATTGTCCCCAGTCCTGTCCCCATCAGCCCCTGCACCTGTGTTACTGGAGACATCACTGACACCATGTTACCTGCTCCTATTATACTGCCCAGTGGTGATTGTTACTTACACATGACACATTGTCCCCAGCCCTGTCCTCATCAGCCCCTGCACCTGTGTTACTGGAGACATCACTGACACCATGTTACCTGCTCCTATTATACTGCCCAGTGGTGATTGTTACTTACACATGACACATTGTCCCCAGCCCTGTCCCCATCAGCCCCCGCACCTGTGTTACTGGAGACATCACTGACACCATGTTACCTGCTCCTATTATACTGCCCAGTGGTGATTGTTACTTACACATGACACATTGTCCCCAGCCCTGTCCCCATCAGCCCCCGCACCTGTGTTACTGGGGACATCACTGACACTATGTTAACTGCTCCTATTATACTGCCCAGTGGTGATTGTTACTTACACATGACACATTGTCCCCAGCCCTGTCCCCATCAGCCCCTGCACCTGTGTTACTGGAGACATCACTGACACCATGTTACCTGCTCCTATTATACTGCCCAGTGGTGATTGTTACTCACACATGACACATTGTCCTCAGTCCTGTCCCCATCAGCCCCTGCACCTGTGTTACTGGAGACATCACTGACACCATGTTACCTGCTCCTATTATACTGCCCAGTGGTGATTGTTACTTACACATGACACATTGTCCCCAGTCCTGTCCCCATCAGCCCCCGCACCTGTGTTACTGGAGACATCACTGACACCATGTTACCTGCTCCTATTATACTGCCCAGTGGTGATTGTTACTTACACATGACACATTGTCCCCAGCCCTGTCCCAATCAGCCCCCGCACCTGTGTTACTGGGGACATCACTGACACCATGTTACCTGCTCCTATTATACTGCCCAGTGGTGATTGTTACTTACACATGACACATTGTCCCCAGCCCTGTCCCCATCAGCCCCTGCACCTGTGTTACTGGGGACATCACTGACACCATGTTACCTGCTCCTATTATACTGCCCAGTGGTGATTGTTACTTACACATGACACATTGTCCCCAGCCCTGTCCCCATCAGCCCCTGCACCTGTGTTACTGGAGACATCACTGACACCATGTTACCTGCTCCTATTATACTGCCCAGTGGTGATTGTTACTTACACATGACACATTGTCCCCAGCCCTGTCCCCATCAGCCCCTGCACCTGTGTTACTGGGGACATCACTGACACCATGTTACCTGCTCCTATTATACTGCCCAGTGGTGATTGTTACTTACACATGACACATTGTCCCCAGCCCTGTCCCCATCAGCCCCTGCACCTGTGTTACTGGGGACATCACTGACACCATGTTACCTGCTCCTATTATACTGCCCAGTGGTGATTGTTACTTACACATGACACATTGTCCCCAGCCCTGTCCCCATCAGCCCCCGCACCTGTGTTACTGGGGACATCACTGACACCATGTTACCTGCTCCTATTATACTGCCCAGTGGTGATTGTTACTTACACATGACACATTGTCCCCAGCCCTGTCCCCATCAGCCCCCGCACCTGTGTTACTGGAGACATCACTGACACCATGTTACCTGCTCCTATTATACTGCCCAGTGGTGATTGTTACTTACACATGACACATTGTCCCCAGCCCTGTCCTCATCAGCCCCCGCACCTGTGTTACTGGAGACATCACTGACACCATGTTACCTGCTCCTATTATACTGCCCAGTGGTGATTGTTACTTACACATGACACATTGTCCCCAGCCCTGTCCTCATCAGCCCCCGCACCTGTGTTACTGGGGACATCACTGACACCATGTTACCTGCTCCTATTATACTGCCCAGTGGTGATTGTTACTTACACATGACACATTGTCCCCAGCCCTGTCCCCATCAGCCCCCGCACCTGTGTTACTGGAGACATCACTGACACCATGTTACCTGCTCCTATTATACTGCCCAGTGGTGATTGTTACTTACACATGACACATTGTCCCCAGTCCTGTCCCCATCAGCCCCCACACCTGTGTTACTGGAGACATCACTGACACCATGTTACCTGCTCCTATTATACTGCCCAGTGGTGATTGTTACTTACACATGACACATTGTCCCCCAGCCCTGTCCCCATCAGCCCCCGCACCTGTGTTACTGGGGACATCACTGACACCATTTTACCTGCTCCTATTATACTGCCCAGTGGTGATTGTTACTTACACATGACACATTGTCCCCAGCCCTGTCCCCATCAGCCCCCGCACCTGTGTTACTGGGGACATCATTGACACCATGTTTCCTGCTCCTATTATACTGCCCAGTGGTGATTGTTACTTACACATGACACATTGTCCCCAGCCCTGTCCCCATCAGCCCCCGGCACCTGTGTTACTGGGGACATCACTGACACCATGTTACCTGCTCCTATTATACTGCCCAGTGGTGATTGTTACTTACACATGACACATTGTCCCCAGCCCTGTCCCCATCAGCCCCCGCACCTGTGTTACTGGGGACATCACTGACACCATGTTACCTGCTCCTATTATACTGCCCAGTGGTGATTGTTACTTACACATGACACATTGTCCCCAGCCCTGTCCCCATCAGCCCCTGCACCTGTGTTACTGGAGACATCACTGACACCATGTTACCTGCTCCTATTATACTGCCCAGTGGTGATTGTTACTTACACATGACACATTGTCCCCAGCCCTGTCCCCATCAGCCCCCGCACCTGTGTTACTGGAGACATCACTGACACCATGTTACCTGCTCCTATTATACTGCCCAGTGGTGATTGTTACTTACACATGACACATTGTCCCCAGCCCTGTCCTCATCAGCCCCCGCACCTGTGTTACTGGGGACATCACTGACACCATGTTACCTGCTCCTATTATACTGCCCAGTGGTGATTGTTACTTACACATGACACATTGTCCCCAGCCCTGTCCTCATCAGCCCCCGCACCTGTGTTACTGGGGACATCACTGACACCATGTTACCTGCTCCTATTATACTGCCCAGTGGTGATTGTTACTTACACATGACACATTGTCCCCAGCCCTGTCCCCATGAGCCCCCGCACCTGTGTTACTGGGGACATCACTGACACCATGTTACCTGCTCCTATTATACTGCCCAGTGGTGATTGTTACTTACACATGACACATTGTCCCCAGCCCTGTCCTCATCAGCCCTTGCACCTGTGTTACTGGGGACATCACTGACACCATGTTACCTGCTCCTATTATACTGCCCAGTGGTGATTGTTACTTACACATGACACATTGTCCCCAGCCCTGTCCCCATCAGCCCCCGCACCTGTGTTACTGGAGACATCACTGACACCATGTTACCTGCTCCTATTATACTGCCCAGTGGTGATTGTTACTTACACATGACAAATTGTCCCCAGCCCTGTCCCCATCAGCCCCCGCACCTGTGTTACTGGAGACATCACTGACACCATGTTACCTGCTCCTATTATACTGCCCAGTGGTGATTGTTACTTACACATGACAAATTGTCCCCAGCCCTGTCCCCATCAGCCCCCGCACCTGTGTTACTGGAGACATCACTGACACCATGTTACCTGCTCCTATTATACTGCCCAGTGGTGATTGTTACTTACACATGACACATTGTCCCCAGTCCTGCCCCCATCAGCCCCCGCACCTGTGTTACTGGGGACATCACTGACACCATGTTACCTGCTCCTATTATACTGCCCAGTGGTGATTGTTACTTACACATGACACATTGTCCCCAGCCCTGTCCCCATCAGCCCCCGCACCTGTGTTACTGGGGACATCACTGACACCATGTTACCTGCTCCTATTATACTGCCCAGTGGTGATTGTTACTTACACATGACACATTGTCCCCAGTCCTGTCACCATCAGCCCCCGCACCTGTGTTACTGGAGACATCACTGACACCATGTTACCTGCTCCTATTATACTGCCCAGTGGTGATTGTTACTTACACATGACACATTGTCCCCAGTCCTGTCCTCATCAGCCCCCGCACCTGTGTTACTGGAGACATCACTGACACCATGTTACCTGCTCCTATTATACTGCCCAGTGGTGATTGTTACTTACACATGACACATTGTCCCCAGCCCTGTCCTCATCAGCCCCCGCACCTGTGTTACTGGGGACATCACTGACACCATGTTACCTGCTCCTATTATACTGCCCAGTGGTGATTGTTACTTACACATGACACATTGTCCCCAGTCCTGTCCCCATCAGCCCCCGCACCTGTGTTACTGGGGACATCACTGACACCATGTTACCTGCTCCTATTATACTGCCCAGTGGTGATTGTTACTTACACATGACACATTGTCCCCAGCCCTGTCCTCATCAGCCCCCGCACCTGTGTTACTGGGGACATCACTGACACCATGTTACCTGCTCCTATTATACTGCCCAGTGGTGATTGTTACTTACACATGACACATTGTCCCCAGCCCTGTCCCCATCAGCCCCCGCACCTGTGTTACTGGAGACATCACTGACACCATGTTACCTGCTCCTATTATACTGCCCAGTGGTGATTGTTACTTACACATGACACATTGTCCCCAGTCCTGTCCTCATCAGCCCCCGCACCTGTGTTACTGGAGACATCACTGACACCATGTTACCTGCTCCTATTATACTGCCCAGTGGTGATTGTTACTTACACATGACACATTGTCCCCAGCCCTGTCCTCATCAGCCCCCGCACCTGTGTTACTGGGGACATCACTGACACCATGTTACCTGCTCCTATTATACTGCCCAGTGGTGATTGTTACTTACACATGACACATTGTCCCCAGCCCTGTCCTCATCAGCCCCCGCACCTGTGTTACTGGGGACATCACTGACACCATGTTACCTGCTCCTATTATACTGCCCAGTGGTGATTGTTACTTACACATGACACATTGTCCCCAGTCCTGTCCCCATCAGCCCCCGCACCTGTGTTACTGGGGACATCACTGACACCATGTTACCTGCTCCTATTATACTGCCCAGTGGTGATTGTTACTTACACATGACACATTGTCCCCAGCCCTGTCCTCATCAGCCCCCGCACCTGTGTTACTGGGGACATCACTGACACCATGTTACCTGCTCCTATTATACTGCCCAGTGGTGATTGTTACTTACACATGACACATTGTCCCCAGCCCTGTCCCCATCAGCCCCCGCACCTGTGTTACTGGAGACATCACTGACACCATGTTACCTGCTCCTATTATACTGCCCAGTGGTGATTGTTACTTACACATGACACATTGTCCCCAGTCCTGTCCTCATCAGCCCCCGCACCTGTGTTACTGGAGACATCACTGACACCATGTTACCTGCTCCTATTATACTGCCCAGTGGTGATTGTTACTTACACATGACACATTGTCCCCAGCCCTGTCCTCATCAGCCCCCGCACCTGTGTTACTGGAGACATCACTGACACCATGTTACCTGCTCCTATTATACTGCCCAGTGGTGATTGTTACTTACACATGACACATTGTCCCCAGCCCTGTCCCCATCAGCCCCCGCACCTGTGTTACTGGAGACATCACTGACACCATGTTACCTGCTCCTATTATACTGCCCAGTGGTGATTGTTACTTACACATGACACATTGTCCCCAGCCCTGTCCCCATCAGCCCCCGCACCTGTGTTACTGGAGACATCACTGACACCATGTTACCTGCTCCTATTATACTGCCCAGTGGTGATTGTTACTTACACATGACACATTGTCCCCAGCCCTGTCCCCATCAGCCCCCGCACCTGTGTTACTGGAGACATCACTGACACCATGTTACCTGCTCCTATTATACTGCCCAGTGGTGATTGTTACTTACACATGACACATTGTCCCCAGCCCTGTCCCCATCAGCCCCCGCACCTGTGTTACTGGAGACATCACTGACACCATGTTACCTGCTCCTATTATACTGCCCAGTGGTGATTGTTACTTACACATGACACATTGTCCCCAGCCCTGTCCCCATCAGCCCCCGCACCTGTGTTACTGGAGACATCACTGACACCATGTTACCTGCTCCTATTATACTGCCCAGTGGTGATTGTTACTTACACATGACACATTGTCCCCAGCCCTGTCCCCATCAGCCCCCTGCACCTGTGTTACTGGAGACATCACTGACACCATGTTACCTGCTCCTATTATACTGCCCAGTGGTGATTGTTACTTACACATGACACATTGTCCCCAGCCCTGTCCCCATCAGCCCCTGCACCTGTGTTACTGGGGACATCACTGACACCATGTTACCTGCTCCTATTATACTGCCCAGTGGTGATTGTTACTTACACATGACACATTGTCCCCAGCCCTGTCCTCATCAGCCCCCGCACCTGTGTTACTGGAGACATCACTGACACCATGTTACCTGCTCCTATTATACTGCCCAGTGGTGATTGTTACTTACACATGACACATTGTCCCCAGCCCTGTCCTCATCAGCCCCTGCACCTGTGTTACTGGAGACATCACTGACACCATGTTACCTGCTCCTATTATACTGCCCAGTGGTGATTGTTACTTACACATGACACATTGTCCCCCAGCCCTGTCCTCATCAGCCCCTGCACCTGTGTTACTGGGGACATCACTGACACCATGTTACCTGCTCCTATTATACTGCCCAGTGGTGATTGTTACTTACACATGACACATTGTCCCCCAGCCCTGTCCCCATCAGCCCCCGCACCTGTGTTACTGGAGACATCACTGACACCATGTTACCTGCTCCTATTATACTGCCCAGTGGTGATTGTTACTTACACATGACACATTGTCCCCAGCCCTGTCCCCATCAGCCCCCGCACCTGTGTTACTGGAGACATCACTGACACCATGTTACCTGCTCCTATTATACTGCCCAGTGGTGATTGTTACTTACACATGACACATTGTCCCCAGCCCTGTCCCCATCAGCCCCTGCACCTGTGTTACTGGGGACATCACTGACACCATGTTACCTGCTCCTATTATACTGCCCAGTGGTGATTGTTACTTACACATGACACATTGTCCCCAGCCCTGTCCTCATCAGCCCCCGCACCTGTGTTACTGGAGACATCACTGACACCATGTTACCTGCTCCTATTATACTGCCCAGTGGTGATTGTTACTTACACATGACACATTGTCCCCCAGCCCTGTCCTCATCAGCCCCTGCACCTGTGTTACTGGGGACATCACTGACACCATGTTACCTGCTCCTATTATACTGCCCAGTGGTGATTGTTACTTACACATGACACATTGTCCCCCAGCCCTGTCCCCATCAGCCCCCGCACCTGTGTTACTGGAGACATCACTGACACCATGTTACCTGCTCCTATTATACTGCCCAGTGGTGATTGTTACTTACACATGGCACATTGTCCCCAGCCCTGTCCCCATCAGCCCCCGCACCTGTGTTACTGGAGACATCACTGACACCATGGCCGCTGCTCCGCCTAAGGCGCCTGCAATGAAGGGGAAATGTGTTTTGGGGGAAAAAGTTCATTTTCTAGGCAAATACTGACTTTGCAATGAATTGCTGATAAGCTGATCCCTCTTTATAACATTCTGGAAAATATGCAAATTACCATTATAACACCTGATGCCGGAGACTTTGTAACAATTACCATTTGTATCATTCTCTTATCTTATGGCCAGGACTGTGCACCCCGGACATCAGAGGACGAGGTCCCATCACTGGGTTCTCAGATATAATATAATCTCCATTGCAGAACATGTGATGGATGTACGGGGTCTCCCGGTCACTAGAGCAGGGATTTACACAATCACCAAAGTATCAGCATCAAACCTTTATTATACATAAAACCTGATGATAATGAGAGAAAGGCAGTGACCGGGGGAGAGGGAGAGGTCACTACAAGTTCTGCAGGTCCCAGGAGTCACCAATCTGTAGGCAGTGCACAGGACCTCAGCCCCGGGCCGCAGGACCTCAGCCACAGGACCTTAGCCCCAGCCACAGGACCCCGTCCACAGGACCTCAGCCCCGGCCACAGGACCTCAGCCCCGGCCACAGGACCCCTGCCCCGTCAACAGGACCTCAGCCCCGGCCACAGGACCTCAGCCCCGGGCCACAGGACCTCAGCATTGGCCACAGGACCTCAGCCCCGGCCACAGGACCTCAGCATTGGCCGCAGGACCTCAGCCCCGTCCACAAGTCCTCAGCCCCGGCCGCAGGACCTCAGCCGC
The DNA here is from genome assembly GCF_040894005.1 of Engystomops pustulosus. Lineage (NCBI taxonomy): Eukaryota > Metazoa > Chordata > Amphibia > Anura > Leptodactylidae > Engystomops > Engystomops pustulosus. Next base: position 213,774,954 of record NC_092415.1, read on the forward strand.
GGCCACAGGACCTCAGCCCCGGCCACAAGTCCTCAGCCCCGGACCGCAGGACCTCAGCCCCGGCCACAAGTCCTCAGCATTGGCCACAGGACCTCAGCCCTGGCCACAGGACCTCAGTATTGGCCGCAGGACCTCAGCCCCGTCCACAAGTCCTCAGCCCCGGCCACAAGTCCTCAGCCCTGGCCACAAGTCCTCAGCCCTTGGTCGCAGGACCTCAGCCCCGGCCACAAGTCCTCAGCATTGGCCACAGGACCTCAGCCCCGGCCGCAGGACCTCAGCCCCGGCCACAAGTCCTCAGCATTGGCCACAGGACCTCAGCCCCGGCCACAGGACCTCAGTATTGGCCGCAGGACCTCAGCCCCGTCCACAAGTCCTCAGCCCCGGCCACAAGTCCTCAGCCCCGGCCACAAGTCCTCAGCCCCGGCCACAAGTCCTCAGCCCCGGCCACAAGTCCTCAGCCCTTGGTCGCAATGTCTGCGTTTTATGACCAGTTCATGGACCGATAAACACCAAACAGAAAGAAGAGGGGGTCAGGGGCCGCTGCACCACAAACCTCCCAAAGAAGCAACTCACATACTGAAATAAGAAAGTAACCAGTAAAAATATATATATAGACAACCTAGTGGTTTAAAAATCTATTTCCTTTTATTATTATTATTATATATATTTAATGGCAAACAAAGACCGGGCAACACACAGAAAAGATTGCACAAAACCCAATAGTAAACTATGACATATAGCAGCAAGGGCTCCCTACCATGCCAGAGTGAGGCGTCTAATACAAGTACAAGGACAATTGTTAGTAATACAAGTAACAAAAAATATATTGTGCTAAATAAAGGGACAACCACAAGAGCTTGCAGATATACAGGTAGATAGATCACATACAGACCGTTTGGAAATGTGCAATGGCACCGACACGTGTTTAGCCAGGAAACGCCAGGAAGCCGGTTCATAGACCGGAGAAGTGCAGTGACTGCGGTGCCGCATGTTTTACACGCTGTCGCAGTAGGCGCGGCTCTGTGCTTCAGCTGTTGTTTCTGTTTGGTGGGAAAAACCCATTGCACAGGACACTGCACATAGTACACACTGCACATAGTACATAGGACACTGCACATAGTACACACTGCACATGGTACACCCTGCACATAGTACACACTGCACATAGTACACAGGACATTGCACATAGTACACACTGCACATAGTACACACTGCACATAGTACACAGGACACTGCACATAGTACACACTGCACATAGTACACACTGCACATAGTACACACTGCACATAGTACACAGGACACTGCACATAGTACACACTGCACATAGTACATAGGACACTGCACATAGTACACACTGCACATGGTACACCCTGCACATAGTACACACTGCACATAGTACACAGGACATTGCACATAGTACACACTGCACATAGTACACACTGCACATAGTACACAGGACACTGCACATAGTACACACTGCACATAGTACATAGGACACTGCACATAGTACACACTGCACATGGTACACCCTGCACATAGTACACACTGCACATAGTACACAGGACATTGCACATAGTACACACTGCACATAGTACACACTGCACATAGTACACAGGACACTGCACATAGTACACACTGCACATAGTACACCCTGCACATAGTACACACTGCACATAGTACACAGGACATTGCACATAGTACACACTGCACATAGTACACACTGCACATAGTACACAGGACACTGCACATAGTACACACTGCACATAGTACACACTGCACATAGTACACAGGACACTGCACATAGTACACACTGCACATAGTACATAGGACACTGCACATAGTACACACTGCACATGGTACACCCTGCACATAGTACACACTGCACATAGTACACAGGACATTGCACATAGTACACACTGCACATAGTACACACTGCACATAGTACACAGGACACTGCACATAGTACACACTGCACATAGTACACCCTGCACATAGTACACACTGCACATAGTACACAGGACATTGCACATAGTACACACTGCACATAGTACACACTGCACATAGTACACCCTGCACATAGTGCACAGGACACTGCACATAGTACACACTGCACATAGTACACAGGACACAGCACATAGTACACACTGCACATAGTACACAGGACACTGCACATAGTACGCAGGACCCTGCACATAGTACACACAGCACATAGTACACACTGCACATAGTACACAGGACACTGCACAAAGTACACACTGCACATAGTACACCCTGCACATAGTACACACTGCACATAGCACACAGGACACTGCACATAGTACACAGGACCCTGCACATAGTACACACCCCCTGCACATAGTACACAGGACACTGCACATAGTACACAGGACCCTGCACATAGTACACACAGCACATAGTACACACTGCACATAGTACACAGGACACTGCACATAGTACACACTGCACATAGTACACAGGACCCTGCACATAGTACACACACTGCACATAGTACACAGGATCCTGCACATAGTATACAGGACCCTGCACATAGTACACACCCTGCACATAGTACACACTGCACATAGTACACAGGACACTGCACATAGTACACAGGACACTGCACATGGTACACAGGGCACTGCACATAGTACACCCTGCACATAGTACACAGGACACTGCACATAGTACACACTGCACATAGTACACAGGACACTGCACATAGTACACACTGCACATAGTACACAGGACACTGCACATAGTACACAGGACACTGCACATAGTACACAGGACCCTGCACATAGTACACACTGCACATAGTACACAGGACCCTGCACATAGTACACACTGCACATAGTACACAGGACACTGCACATAGTACACAGGACCCTGCACATAGCACACAGGACCCTGCACATAGTACACAGGACACTGCACATAGTACACAGGACCCTGCACATAGTACACAGGACACTGCACATAGTACACACTGCACATAATACACAGGACACTGCACATAGTACACATGACACTGCACATAGTACACAGGACACTGCACATAGTACACAGGACCCTGCACATAGCACACAGGACACTGCACATAGTACACAGGACACTGCACATAGTACACAGGACACTGCACATAGTACACAGGACACTGCACATAGTACACAGGACCCTGCACATAGCACACAGGACACTGCACATAGTACACAGGACCCTGCACATAGTACACAGGACACTGCACATAGTACACAGGACCCTGCACATAGCAAACAGGACACTGCACAGAGTACACAGGACCCTGCACATAGTACACAGGACACTGCACATAGTACACACTGCACATAATACACAGGACACTGCACATAGTACACATGACACTGCACATAGTACACAGGACACTGCACATAGTACACAGGACCCTGCACATAGCACACAGGACACTGCACATAGTACACAGGACACTGCACATAGTACACAGGACACTGCACATAGTACACAGGACACTGCACATAGTACACAACCCCTGCACATAGCACACAGGACACTGCACATAGTACACAGGACCCTGCACATAGTACACAGGACACTGCACATAGTACACAGGACACTGCACATAGTACACAGGACCCTGCACATAGCACAAAGGACACTGCACATAGTACACAGGACACTGCACATAGTACACAGGACACTGCACATAGTACACAGGACACTGCACATAGTACACAGGACACTGCACATAGCACACAGGACCCTGCACGTAGTACACAGGACACTGCACATAGTACACTGCACATAGTACACACTGCACATAGTACACAGGACACTGCACATAGCACACAGGACCCTGCACATAGCACACAGGACCCTGCACATAGCACACAGGACACTGCACATAGTACACAGGACCCTGCACATAGTACACAGGACCCTGTACATAGTACACAGGATACTGCACATAGTACACAGGACCCTGCACATAGTACACAGGACACTGCACATGGTACACAGGACCCTGCACATAGTACGCAGGACACTGCACATAGTACACAGGACCCTGCACATAGTACACAGGACACTGCACATAGTACACAGGACCCTGCACATAGTACACAGGACACTGCACATGGTACACAGGACACTGCACATATTACACAGGACCCTGCACATAGCACACAGGACACTGCACATAGTACACACTGCACATAGTACTCAGGACACTGCACATAGTACACACTGCACATAGTACACACTGCACATAGTGCACAGGACACTGCACATAGTACACCCTGCACATAGTACACAGGACACTGCACATAGTACACAGGACACTGCATATAGCACACAGGACACTGCACATAGTACACACTGCACATAGTACACAGGACACTGCACATAGTACACACTGCACATAGTACACACTGCACATAGTGCACAGGACACTGCACATAGTACACACTGCACATAGTACACAGGACACTGCAAATAGTACACACTGCACATAGTACACAGGACACTGCACATAGTACACACTGCACATAGTACACAGGACACTGCACATAGTACATAGTACACACTGCACATAGTACACACTGCACATAGTGCACAGGACACTGCACATAGTACACACGGCACATAGTACACAGGACACTGCACATAGTACACACTGCACATAGTGCACAGGACACTGCACATAGTACACACTGCACATAGTACACAGGACACTGCACATAGTACACACTGCACATAGTACACAGGACACTGCACATAGTACACACTGCACATAGTACACAGGACACTGCACATAGTACACAGAACACTGCACATAGTACTCACTGCACACAGTACACTGCACATAGTACACACTGCACATAGTACACACTGCACATAGTGCACAGGACACTGCACATAGTACACACTGCACATAGTACACAGGACACTGCACATAGTACACACTGCACATAGTACACACACTGCACATAGTACACAGAACACTGCACATAGTACTCACTGCACACAGTACACTGCACATAGTACACCCCCTGCACATAGTACACACTGCACATAGTACACACTGCACATAGTACACAGGACACTGCACATAGTACACTGCACATAGTACACACTGCACATAGTACACAGGACACTGCACATAGTACACACTGCACATAGTACACACTGCACATAGTATACAGGACACTGCACATAGTACACAGGACACTGCACATAGCACACTGCACATAGTACACACTGCACATAGTACACAGGACACTGCACATAGTACACACTGCACATAATACACCCCCTGCTCATAGTACACACCCTGCACATAGTACACCCCTGCACATAGTACACAGGACACTGCACATAGTACACAGGACACTGCACATAGTACACCCCCTGCACATAGTACACAGGACACTGCACATAGTACACCCCCTGCACATAGTACACAGGACACTGCACATAGTACACACTGCACATAGTACACAGGACACTGCACATAGTACACACTGTATATAGTACACACTGCACATAGTACACACACTGCACATAGTACACACTGCACATAGTACACACTGCACATAGTACACACTGCACATAGTACACACTGTATATAGTACACACTGCACATAGTACACACACTGCACATAGTACACACTGCACATAGTACACACTGCACATAGTACACAGGACACTGCACATAGTACACACTGTATATAGTACACACTGCACATAGTACACACACTGCACATAGTACACACTGCACATAGTACACACACTGCACATAGTACACACACTGCACATAGTACACCCTGCAAATAGTACACCCCCTGCACATAGTATACCCCCTGCACATAGTACGCACCCTGCACATAGTACGCACCCTGCACATAGTACACCCTGCACATAGTACACAGGTAAAACGTGAAATTCGTTTGATATTTCTCCTCAGTCCAAAACTCCAAGGTGTAACTAATAGACACATTGGGGGTCATTTACTAAGGGCCCAATTTGCGGTTTCCCGACGTGTTACCCGAATATTTCCGCATTGGCACCGGCATGCATGCGACGGAAATCGGGGGCGTGGCCGTACGAAAACCCGACGGATGGGCCCCATTGCGGCAGATTTACTTACCCGATCCAGTCACGATCCAGCGGTGTGTTCTCTGTGGAGTATTCGGGTCTTCCGGCGTTTCACTAAGGCAGTTCCCCCAATGTCCACCAGGTGTCGGTGCTGCGCTGAATTCCGCCGGAGTTCACCATCCTATCCTGGGTGCAGGTACGCGCGTGTCCAAATCCATCGGGTTTAACGACGGCCACGCCCCCAGTCTCCGTGCATGCCGGCGCAGATGCGCCACAATCCGATCGCGTGTACCAAAAATCCGGGGCAATACAGGGAAAAACTGCGCAAATCAGTAATATTCTGGAGACCCGATAAAAAATAGCGATTCGGGCCCTTAGTAAATGATCCCCACTGGGCAGAAAACAAATGTGTGTTCTGCATTTTCGTGCATAAGTAAACATTGTGCCAACCCTTCCACAGTATCAGGGGCGTAACTACAGGGGTAGCAGACATGGCAGTCGCTATGGGGCCCGCAGTGTCAGGGGCGTAACTACAGGGGTAGCAGACATGGCAGCCGCTATGGGGCCCGCAGTGTCAGGGGCGTAACTACAGGGGTAGGAGACATGGCAGCCGCTATGGGGCCTGCAGTGTCAGGGGCGTAACTACAGGGGTAGCAGACATGGCAGCCGCTATGGGGCCCGCAGTGTCAGGGGCGTAACTACAGGGGTAGCAGATATGGCAGCCGCTATGGGGCCCGCAGTGTCAGGGGCGTAACTACAGGGGTAGCAGACATGGCAGCCGCTATGGGGCCCGCAGTGTCAGGGGCGTAACTACAGGGGTAGCAGATATGGCAGCCGCTATGGGGCCCGCAGTGTCAGGGGCGTAACTACAGGGGTAGCAGACATGGCTGCCGCTATGGGGCCCGCAGTGTCAGGGGCGTAACTACAGGGGTAGCAGACATGGCAGCCGCTATGGGGCCCGCAGTATCAGGGGCGTAACTACAGGGGTAGCAGATATGGCAGCCGCTATGGGGCCCGCAGTATCAGGGGCGTAACTACAGGGGTAGCAGACATGGCAGCCGCTATGGGGCCCGCAGTGTCAGGGGCGTAACTACAGGGGTAGGAGACATGGCAGCGTCTATGGGGCCCGCAGTGTCAAGGGCGTAACTACAGGGGTAGGAGACATGGCAGCGGCTATGGGGCCCGCAGTATCAGGGGCGTAACTACAGGGGTAGCAGACATGGCAGCCGCTATGGGGCCCGCAGTGTCAGGGGCGTAACTACAGGGGTAGCAGACATGGCAGCCGCTATGGGGCCCGCAGTGTCAGGGGCGTAACTACAGGGGTAGGAGACATGGCAGCCGCTATGGGGCCCGCAGTGTCAGGGGCGTAACTACAGGGGTAGCAGATATGGCAGCCGCTATGGGGCCCGCAGTGTCAGGGGCGTAACTACAGGGGTAGCAGACATGGCAGCGTCTATGGGGCCCGCAGTGTCAAGGGCGTAACTACAGGGGTAGGAGACATGGCTGCCGCTATGGGGCCCGCAGTATCAGGGGCGTAACTACAGGGGTAGCAGACATGGCAGCCGCTATGGGGCCCGCAGTGTCAGGGGCGTAACTACAGGGGTAGCAGACATGGCAGCCGCTATGGGGCCCGCAGTGTCAGGGGCGTAACTACAGGGGTAGGAGACATGGCAGCCGCTATGGGGCCCGCAGTGTCAGGGGCGTAACTACAGGGGTAGGAGACATGGCAGCCGCTATGGGGCCCGCAGTATCAGGGGTGTAACTACAGGGGTAGCAGACATGGCAGCGTCGATGGGGCCCGCAGTGTAAGGGGTGTAACTACAGGGGTAGGAGACATGATGACAGCACCTATGGGGCCTGCAGTGTCAGGGGTGTAACTACAGGGGTAGCAGACATGATGACAGCATCTATGGGGCCCGCAGTGTCAGGGGCGTAACTACAGGGGTAGCAGACATGACAGCATCTATGGGGCCCGCAGTGTCAGGGGTGTAACTACAGGGGTAGCAGACATGATGACAGCATCTATGGGGCCCGCAGTGTCAGGGGCGTAACTACAGGGGTAGCAGACATGGCAGCCGCTATGGGGCCCGCAGTGTCAGGGGCGTAACTACAGGGGTAGCAGACATGGCAGCGGCTATGGGGCCCGCAGTATCAGAGGCGTAACTACAGGGGTAGCAGACAGGGCAGCGTCGATGGGGCCCACAGTGTCAGGGGTGTAACTACAGGGGTAGCAGACAGGGCAGCATCGAAGGGGCCCACAGTGTCAGGGGTGTAACTACAGGGGTAGCAGACATGGCAGCCGCTATGGGGCCTGCAGTGTCAGGGGGTAACTACAGGGGTAGCAGACATGGCAGCCGCTATGGGGCCCGCAGTGTCAGGGGGTAACTACAAGGGTAGCAGACATGGCAGCCGCTATGGGGCCCATAGTGTCAGGGATGTAACTACAGGGGTAGCAGACATGGCAGCGTCTATGGGGCCTCCAGTATAATGTGGCCTCGGCATCTGTGCTCTGCTAGTCCTGGATAAGCAGAGCCCACAGACACTATTGCTCTTTTTTGGGGAGGTTTCCTTCCCTGTGCTTCCGACGTCTCTTCTCCCGGCTGTACCCCCTGACATCTCTTCTCCCGGCTGTCCCCCCTGACATCTCTTCTCCTGGCTGTCCCCCCTAACATCTCTTCTCCGGGCTGTCCCCTCTTACATCACTTCTCCCGGCTGTCCCCCCTGACATCTCTTCTCCCGGCTGTCCCCTCTTACATCACTTCTTCCGGCTGTCCCCCCTGACATCTCTTCTCCCGGCTGTCCCCCCTTACATCTCATCTCCCGGCTGTCCCCCTTGACATCTCTTCTTCCGGATGTCCCCTCTGACATCTCTTCTCCCGGCTGTCCCCCCTGACATCTCATCTCACGGCTGTCGCCCTTGACATCTCTTCTCCCGGATGTCCCCCCTGACATCTCTTCTCCCGGCTGTCCCTCCTGACATCTCTTATCCAGGCTATCCCCCCTGACATCTCTTCTCCCAGCTGTCCCCCCTGACATCTCTTCTCCCGGCTGTCCCCCCTTACATCATCTCTTCCGTCTGTCCCCCCTGACATCTCTTCTCCGGGCTGTCCCCCCTGACATCTCTTCTCCCGGCTGTCCCCTCTTACATCAGTTCTTCCGGCTGTCCCCCCTGACATCTCTTCTCCCGGCTGTCCCCCCTTACATCTCATCTCTCGGCTGTCCCCCTTGACATCTCTTCTTCCGGATGTCCCCCCTGACATCTCTTCTCCCGGCTGTCCCCCCTGACATCTCATCTCACGGCTGTCGCCCTTGACATCTCTTCTCCCGGATGTCCCCCCTGACATCTCTTCTCCCGGATGTCCCTCCTGACATCTCTTATCCAGGCTATCCCCCCTGACATCTCTTTTCCCGGCTGTCCCCCCTGACATCTCTTCTCCCGGCTGTCCCCCCTTACATCATCTCTTCCGGCTGTCCCTCCTGACATCTCTTCTCCAGGCTGTCCCCCCTGACATCTCTTCTCCAGGCTGTCCCCCCTGACATCTCTTCTCCCGGCTGTCCCTCCTGACATCTCTTCTCCAGGCTGTCCCTCCTGACATCTCTTCTCCAGGCTGTCCCCCCTGACATCTCTTCTCCAGGCTGTCCCCCATGACATCTCTTCTCCAGGCTGTCCTCCCTGACATCTCTTCTCCAGGCTGTCCCCCCTGACATCTCTTCTCCAGGCTGTCCCCCCTGACATCTCTTCTCCAGGCTGTCCCCCCTGACATCTCTTCTCCCGGCTGTCCCCCCTTACATCATCTCTTCCGGCTATCCCTCCTGACATCTCCTCTCCAGGCTGTCCCCCCTGACATCTCTTCTCCAGGTTGTCCCTCCTGACATCTCTTCTCCAGGCTGTCCCCCATGACATCTCTTCTCCAGGCTGTCCCCCCATGACATCTCTTCTCCAGGCTGTCCCCCCTGACATCTCTTCTCCCGGCTGTCCCCCTTACATCATCTCTTCCGGCTATCCCTCCTGACATCTCCTCTCCAGGCTGTCCCCCCTGACATCTCTTCTCCAGGTTGTCCCTCCTGACATCTCTTCTCCTGGCTGTCCCCCATGACATCTCTTCTCCAGGCTGTCCCCCCTGACATCCCTTCTCCATGCTGTCTCCCCTGACATCTCTTCCCTCGGCTGTCCCCCCTGACATCTCATCTCCCGGCTGTCCCCCTTGACATCTCTTCTCCCGGCTGTCCCCTCTTACGACTCTTCTTCCGTCTGTCCCCCCTGACATCTCTTCTCCTGGCTGTCCTCCCTGACATCTCATCTCCCGGCTGTCCTCCCTGACATCTCATCTCCCGGCTGTCCCCCCTGACATCTCTTCTCCAGGCTGTCCCCCCTGACATCTCATCTCCCGGCTGTCCCCCCTGACATCTCTTCTCCCGGCTGTCCCCCCTGACATCTCTTCTCCTGGCTGTCCTCCCTGACATCTCATCTCCCGGCTGTCCCCCCTGACATCTCTTCTCCAGGCTGTCCCCCCTGACATCTCATCTCCCGGCTGTCCCCCCTGACATCTCATCTCCCGGCTGTCCCCCCTGACATCTCATCTCCAGGCTGTCCCCCCTGACATCTCTTCTCCTGGCTGTCCCCCCTAACATCTCATCTCCCGGCTGTCCCCCCTGACATCTCTTCTCCAGGCTGTCCTCCCTGACATCTCTTCTCCAGGCTGTCCCCCCTGACATCTCTTCTCCAGGCTGTCCCCCCTGACATCTCTTCTCCAGGCTGTCCCCCCTGACATCTCTTCTCCAGGCTGTCCCCCCTGACATCTCTTCTCCCGGCTGTCCCCCCTGACATCTCTTCTCCTGGCTGTCCCCCCTGACATCTCTTCTCCTGGCTGTCCCCCCTGACATCTCATCTCCCGGCTGTCCCCCCTGACATCTCTTCTCCAGGCTGTCCCCCCTGACATCTCTTCTCCAGGCTGTCCCCCCTGACATCTCATCTCCCGGCTGTCCCCCCTGACATCTCTTCTCCAGGCTGTCCCCCCTGACATCTCTTCTCCAGGCTGTCCCCCCTGACATCTCTTCTCCCGGCTGTCCCCCCTGACATCTCTTCTCCAGGCTGTCCCCCCTGACATCTCTTCTCCTGGCTGTCCCCCCTGACATCTCATCTCCCGGCTGTCCCCCCTGACATCTCTTCTCCAGGCTGTCCCCCCTGACATCTCTTCTCCAGGCTGTCCCCCCTGACATCTCATCTCCCGGCTGTACCCCCTGACATGTCTTCTCCAGGCTGTCCTCCCTGACATCTCTTCTCCTGGTTGTCCCCCCTGACATCTCTTCTCCAGGCTGACCCCCTGACATCTCTTCTCCCGGCTGTCCCCCCTTACATCTCTTCTCCCGGCTGTCCCCCCTGACATCTCTTCTCCCGGCTGTCCCCCCTGACATCTCTTCTCCAGGCTGTCCCCCCTGACATCTCCTCTCCAGACTGTCATCCCTGACATCTCTTCTCCAGGCTGTCCCCCCTAAGATCTCTTCTCCTGGCTGTCCCCCCTGACATCTCTTCTCCAGGCTGTCCCCCTGGCATCTCCTTTCCGGGCTGTCCCCCCTGACATCTCTTCTCCCGGCTGTCCCCCTTGACATCTCTTCTTTAGGCTGTCCCCCCTGACATCTCTTCTCCAGGCTGTCCCCCCTGACATCTCATCTCCCGGCTGTCCCCCCTGACATCTCTTCTCCCGGCTGTCCCCCCTGACATCTCTTCTCCCGGCTGTCCCCACTGACATCTCTTCCCTTGGTTGTCCCCCATGACATCTCTTCTCCTGGGTGTCCCCCCTGACATCTCTTCTCCAGGCTGTCCCCCCTGACATCTCTTCTCCCGGCTGTCCCCCCTGACATCTGTTCTCCTGGCTGTCCCCCCTGACATCTCTTCTCCCGGCTGTCCCCCCTGACATCTCTTCTCCTGGCTGTCCCCCCTGACATCTCTTCTTCTGGCAGTCCCTCCTGACATCTCTTCTCCCGGCTGTCACCCCTAGCATCTCTTCTCCAGCCTGTCCCCCCTGACAACTCTTCTCCAGGCTGTTCCCCATGGCATCTCCTCTCCACGCTGTCTCCCCTGACATCTCTTCTTCCAGCTGTCCCCCCTGGCATCTCTTCTCCAGCCTGTCCTCCCTGACAACTCTTCTCCAGGCTGTCCCCCCTTACATCTCTTCTCCTGGTTGTCCCCCCTTACATCTCTTCTTCCGGCTGTCTCTCCTGATATCACTTCTCCTGGCTGTCCCTCCTGACATCTCTTCTCCAGGCTATCCCCTCCTGGCATCTTCTTCAGGCTGTCCCTCCTGACATCTCTTCTCCAGGCTCTCCCCCCTGGCATCTCTTCTCCAGCCTGTCCCCCCTGACATCTCTTCTCCCGGCTGACCTCCCTAACATCTTGTCCAGGTTGTCCCCCCCTGGCATCTTGTCCAGGTTGTCCCCCCTGACATCTCTTCTCCAGGTTGTTACCTCTGACATCTCTTCTTCTGGCTGTCCCTCCTGACGTCTCTTCTCCCGGCTGTCCCTCCTGACGTCTCTTCTCCTGGCTGTCCCTCCTGACGTCTCTTCTCTCGGCTGTGCCTCCTGACGTCTCTTCTCTCGGCTTTGCCTCCTGACGTCTCTTCCCCCGGCTGTACGCCCTGAGAACTCTTCGCCTGGCTGTCCCCCAATGTCGCTTCTCCTTGCTGTCCCTCCGACGTCACTTCTCCTGGCTGTCCCCCATATTTGGAAGTTTGGTACTCCAGGTTGTGTCCCTGACATCTCTTCTCCAGGTTTTGCTGCCTGATGTCTCTTCTGCAGCTGTCCTCCCTGACGACTCTTCTCCCAGCTTTCACCCTTGATGTCTCTTCTCCTGGTTGTTTACCGATGTCTCTTCTCCCAACTGTCCCCCCTGATGTCCCTTCTCCTGGCTGTCCACCGATGTCTCTTCTTGCAGCTATGTCCCTCCTGACATCTCTTCTCCCATGTGTTCCCCCTGACATCTCTTCTCCCGGTTATCCAACGATGTCTCTTATTGCAGATATGTCCTTCCTGACGTCTCTTTACCGACTTTTTCCCCTGACATCCCTTCTCCAGGCTGTCCCTCCTGACATCTGTTCTCCAGGCTGTCCACCGATGCCTCTTCTTGCAGCTATACTATGATGTCTCTTCTACGGCTTTTCCCCCTGACATCTCTTCTCCTGGCTGTCCCTCCTGGCGTCTCTTCTCCCGGCTGTCCCTCCTGATGTCTCTTCTCCCGGCTGTCCCTCCTGACGTCTCTTCTCCAGGTTGTCCCCCCTGATGTATCTTCCCCTGGCTATGCCCCCTGATGCCTCTTCTCCCGGCTGTCCCTCCTGACATCTCTTCTCCAGGTTGGCCCCCCCCTGATGCTTCTTCTCCAGGCTGTCCCCCCTGACATCTCTTCTCCAGGCTGTCCCCCCTGACATCTCTTCTCCAGGTTGGCCCCCCCTGATGCTTCTTCTCCAGGCTGTCCCTCCTGACATCTCTTCTCCAGGTTGTCCCCCCTGATGTCTCTTCTCCTGGCTGTCCCTCCTGACATCTCTTCTCCAGGTTGTCCCCCCTGATGTCTCTTCCCCCGGCTGTGCCCCCTGATGCCTCTTCTCTCTACTGTCCCTCCTGGCATCTCTTCTCTCGGCTGTCCCTCCTGACGTCTCTTCTCTCGGCTGTCCCTCCTGACATCTCTTCTACAGGTTGTCCCCCCTGATGTCTCTTCTCCTGGCTGTCCCTCCTGACATCTCTTCTCCAGGTTGTCCCCCCTGATGTCTCTTCCCCCGGCTGTGCCCCCTCATGCCTCTTCTCTCTACTGTCCCTCCTGGCATCTCTCGGCTGTGCCCCCTGACGTCTCTTCTCCCGGCTGTCCCCCCTGACATCTCTTCTCTCGGCTGTGCCCCCTGACATCTCTTCTCTCGGCTGTCCCCCCTGACATCTCTTCTCTCGGCTGTCCCCCCTGATGTCTCTTCTCTCGGCTGTCCGCCCTGACATCTCTTCTCCAGGCTGTCCACCGATGTCTCTTCTCCCGGGTCTGTTTTTAGTAGATGTTGCGGTCTCTGATCGTCCTCTCTGTACCTGGCAGCTCATAGTTTCCTGGGAGGATTTATTGCTCATCGGGTGCTGTAGATCCTGGGTGAGGGGGCAGATACTGATATGCTGAATGGTTTACGCTTAGACAGAGAGGAGTAATAGCTTCAGTCTGGTTTATATTAAACCTCTTAACTGTCTGGTGAAATGATAACACAGTCCGACTTTCCACTTACTGAGATGATCCCTATTTATTCAGAGGTTGAGGATCAGATCCTCAGGAGCCTCTATAGGGATTGAAACAAATATCCAAAAATGTTTCAACACGAAGTGATCGGTAGAAACGGTTAGGCCCACTATGAATTATGCAAAAAAATACAAATCGTGGTTAAAACTTAGCTTTTACTGAATTTGTTTAAAAGTGAACAAACAGTAATCTGGCTTCAAAGAAATTGTATGAACGCATAGGAAGAGACAAAGCAAGTGTGAGCCGGGTGGCTTCCTTCATACAGTTAAAGTGTATTGATGCAGCTATTAGTGAAAAGGAAAGCTCACCTCTGTGGGCTGCACATCTTGATATGCAACAGGTGAGTATCTACACTCATGTTTCCGAATGTTCCTCGGTAGAGGTGCCATAAACAAAGGGTCAATCAGGTGATTGTGGGCACCCTATGTCCATAGAGAGTGTAGAGAAGAGAAAGGAAAGAGGAGGAAACAAGGTGTTGTAACTAGAGGCATGGGAGGCAAGGGTCAAGCGTGACTATCACTCTCCCTGTTAATGCCCTAGATTCAATTTCTAAAACACCCTGTTAGCCTAACCTCGGGGTTGTGGCCCTAATTGACCACGAACCCCGACCGGAACCTTACCCTAGATACCTAGCCCTGTTATTGGACCTAGTCTAGAGGTATCGTCCCAGTCAGTTGTCTGCATGTACAAAAGGTATATTAGATGGTCCGTATGTACAAGAGGTATATTAGATGGTCCATATGTACAAGAGGTATATTGGATGATCCTTATAGCAAGAAGTATGTCCAAAGGGCAATTGTGTAACCAAATCCCGACAGGGCCTCTTTCACCCTTTAGGGCTCATCAGGGGATAATAAGGTCCGCATTGGGAACACCCTAATGGGAAAAATATGACAAACATAGTGATTGGTATAAGTTCAGGTGTCTGTAACCTTCAAGCAAAAAAAAAGTGATATGGTGTAGTATAGAGAGTATAGTCTTACCTTACACTATACTGATAGATGGTGCTGGGGTAGTAAGAATCTCCCTTGCACTGGAGTAATAGTGTGTAGGAATATGGTGATTTCCCTAGTGAGGAAACAGATTGGTTGGTAAGACTACAATCTAGGTATCCAGCAGGAGGACCAAAGTGTCTATGTAATGACCCAAATTGGTGGCGGTCTTACCTGAAGGAAAAGGATAGTTGAGCGATGAGGTGCTGCGGGGGTGCCAATGCACACAGCCCCGTTCACAGCGGGTAACCAGTGGGTCCTGTCAGATCCGGCGTGCGACTCTATGATAGGCAGGTGCGGCCGGCAGCGGGTGCAGCGTGCGCATGCACCAAAAAGCAATGAGGGCAGGAGAATTTTGGCGCATGCGCACGCTGCACCCGCTGCCGGCCGCACCTGCCTATCATAGAGTCGCACGCCGGATCTGACAGGACCCACTGGTTACCCGCTGTGAACGGGGCTGTGTGCATTGGCACCCCCGCAGCACCTCATCGCTCAACTATCCTTTTCCTTCAGGTAAGACCGCCACCAATTTGGGTCATTACATAGACACTTTGGTCCTCCTGCTGGATACCTAGATTGTAGTCTTACCAACCAATCTGTTTCCTCACTAGGGAAATCAGCATATTCCTACACACTATTACTCCAGTGCAAGGGAGATTCTTACTACCCCAGCACCATCTATCAGTATAGTGTAAGGTAAGACTATACTCTCTATACTACATGATATCACTTTTTTTTTGCTTGAAGGTTACAGACACCTGAACTTATACCAATCACTATGTTTGTCATATTTTTCCCATTAGGGTGTTCCCAATGCGGACCTTATTATCCCCTGATGAGCCCTAAAGGGTGAAACAGGCCCTGTCGGGATTTGGTTGCGCAATTGCCCTTTGGACATACTTCTTGCTATAAGGACCATCTAATATACCTCTTGTACATACGGACCATCTAATATACCTCTTGTACATGCAGACAACTGACTGGGACGATACCTCTAGACTAGGTCCAATAACAGGGCTAGGTATCTAGGGTAAGGTTCCGGTCGGGGTTCGTGGTCAATTAGGGCCACAACCCCGAGGTTAGGCTAACAGGGTGTTTTAGAAATTGAATCTAGGGCATTAACAGGGAGAGTGATAGTCACGCTTGACCCTTGCCTCCCATGCCTCTAGTTACAACACCTTGTTTCCTCCTCTTTCCTTTCTCTTCTCTACACTCTCTATGGACATAGGGTGCCCGCAATCACCTGATTGACCCTTTGTTTATGGCACCTCTACCGAGGAACATTCGGAAACATGAGTGTAGATATTCACCTGTTACATATCAAGATGTGCAGCCCACAGAGGTGAGCTTTCCTTTTCACTAATAGCTGCATCAATACACTTTAACTGTATGAAGGAAGCCACCCGGCTCACACTTGCTTTGTCTCTTCCTATGCGTTCATACAATTTCTTTGAAGCCAGATTACTGTTTGTTCACTTTTAAACGAATTCAGTAAAAGCTAAGTTTTAACCACGATTTCTCTATAGGGATTGGCATCGTGCCCCTAGGAAGGATGGAGGACATTATACACAGCTCTCTCCATGCTTCTAGGGGGGATAACGGGAAGCCATAATGTGGACTGCTGGGGGCTACATGACTCCACACACCAGGACAACTCATCCCTCCTGCTGGTAGGGACCATTGCTGAGCCTCATTCACCAAAGTTACTTCATAGTAAGAGACCAGATTCGGATCCCTCCGTTACCGCTGATGTCAGGTCCTACACTGTATAATCCCCAGACACTTCTATGGGGAGGTAGAAGCGGTAAAGTGTCTCCTACACGATGAGGCCTCTGACCTGTCCACCAGCCGGGACCTTCTGTAGGGCAGCAGATACTGCGGATCATTCCTGCTCATTACATCTCACACTATTCCCATTATTTGTGATTTACTCTGTAAGAGGTTTGACCAAATTCTACAAAAACGCTAAAGTCCTTCCAGCGGATCATGTCGCTGCTGATGCCCTCCCGCGAAACCCCTTTTCTTCTCCTCTATCTCCATGGTCATTGCCATGGTAAGGTGAGAGTGAGCCCCCGAGGCAGGTCCTAGGTCACACTATAGGGTCAGACCTGATATAACTGCTTGTCACCATGTCTGTGTCCATTGGAGAGGTCTCTGCCCCCGCTATGGCCTCCATCTCTCCCCTGACGTCTCCCTGATCATCTAGTATCGGATATGGAGCGGGAGACACCGTTCCCCTTAGATATCACTAATTATTATTACCATAGGTCACAGGTTTCCGGATTGTCCAGGGATCTGCCGGGCTCCAGCAAAGTTCTAGATCTACCTAGAGTTTGTTCTAGAAGAGCTTCTCTATTTTATGGCATTTTCCAGTCGGTAAGAAATCTCAGTAAAATTATTGGACAGACCTTGATCTTTAGCCAATCTCACATTGCTGACGCCACTTCCATGAACTCCCCAGAAATGATCTGTAGATTCAGTGATTGGATCAGAAATCGAATCCCCTCCACCTGAAATGGATGTGGGACTCCAGTAGAAAACCTGTCTATACAGGGGTAAGGCCCCCTATCCACTGCACAGAGGTTATAGGTTGTCACACAGCAGGGAGAGGAGAGAGCGTCACACAGAGCAGAGCACAGCAGGGACAGGAGAGAGCGTCACACAGAGCAGAGCACAGCAGGGAGAGGAGAGAGCATCACACAGAGCACAGCAGGGAGAGGAGAGAGTGTCACAAAGAGCAGAGCACAGCAGGGAGAGGAGAGAGCGTCACACAGAGCAGAGCACAGCAGGGAGAGGAGAGAGCGTCACACAGAGCACAGCAGGGAGAGGAGAGAGTGTCACAAAGAGCAGAGCACAGCAGGGAGAGGAGAGAGTGTCAAAAAGAGCAGAGCACAGCAGGGACAGGAGAGAGCATCACACAGAGCACAGCACAGCAGGGAGAGGAGAGAGCGTCACACAGAGCAGAGCACAGCAGGGAGAGGAGAGAGCGTCACACAGAGCAGAGCACAGCAGGGAGAGGAGAGAGTGTCACACAGGGCAGAGCACAGCAGGGAGAGGAGAGAGCGTCACACAGAGCAGAGCACAGCAGGGAGAGGAGAGAGTGTCACACAGGGCAGAGCACAGCAGAGACAGGAGAGAGTGTCACACAGAGCACAGCAGAGACAGGAGAGAGTGTCACACAGAGCAGAGCACCGCAGGGACAGGAGAGAGCATCACACAGGGCAGAGCACAGCAGGGACAGGAGAGAGCGTCACACAGAGCAGAGCACAGCAGGGAGAGGAGAGAGCGTCACACAGAGCAGAGCACAGCAGGGACAGGAGAGAGCATCACACAGAGCAGAGCACAGCAGGGAGAGGAGAGAGCATCACACAGAGCAGAGCACAGCAGGGAGAGAGCATCACACAGAGCAGAGCACAGCAGGGAGAGAGCATCACACAGAGCAGAGCACAGCAGGGACAGGAGAGAGCGTCACACAGAGCAGAGCACAGCAGGGACAGGAGAGAGCATCACACAGAGCAGAGCACAGCAGGGAGAGGAGAGAGCATCACACAGAGCAGAGCACAGCAGGGAGAGGAGAGAGCATCACACAGAGCAGAGCACAGCAGGGAGAGAGCATCACACAGAGCAGAGCACAGCAGGGAGAGAGCATCACACAGAGCAGAGCACAGCAGGGACAGGAGAGAGCGTCACACAGAGCAGAGCACAGCAGGGAGAGGAGAGAGCGTCACACAGAGCAGAGCACAGCAGGGAGAGGAGAGAGCATCACACAGAGCAGAGCACAGCAGGGACAGGAGAGAGTATCACACAGAGCAGAGCACAGCAGGGACAGGAGAGAGCATCACACAGAGCAGAGCACAGCAGGGACAGGAGAGAACATCACACAGGGCAGAGCACAGCAGGGAGAGGAGAGAGCGTCACACAGAGCAGAGCACAGCAGGGAGAGGAGAGAGCATCACACAGAGCACAGCACAGCAGGGACAGGAGAGAGCATCACACAGAGCAGAGCACAGCAGGGAGAGGAGAGAGCATCACACAGAGCAGAGCACAGCAGGGACAGGAGAGAGCATCACACAGAGCAGAGCACAGCAGGGACAGGAGAGAGCATCACACAGAGCAGAGCACAGCAGGGACAGGAGAGAGTATCACACAGAGCAGAGCACAGCAGGGACAGGAGAGAGCGTCACACAGAGCAGAGCACAGCAGGGACAGGAGAGAGCGTCACACAGAGCAGAGCACAGCGGGGGGAGGAGAGAGCGTCACACAGAGCAGAGCACAGCAGGGACAGGAGAGAGCGTCAGACAGAGCAGAGCACAGCAGGGACAGGAGAGAGCATCACACAGAGCAGAGCACACCAGGGACAGGAGAGAGCATCACACAGAGCAGAGCACAGCAGGGAGAGGAGAGAACATCACACAGAGCAGAGCACAGCAGGGACAGGAGAGAGCATCACACAGAGCACAGCACAGCAGGGAGAGGAGAGAGCGTCACACAGAGCAGAGCACAGCAGGGACAGGAGAGAGCGTCACACAGAGCAGAGCACAGCAGGGAGAGGAGAGAACATCACACAGAGCAGAGCACAGCAGGGACAGGAGAGAGTGTCACACAGAGCAGAACACAGAAGGGAGAGGAGAGAACATCACACAGAGCAGAGCACAGCAGGGAGAGGAGAGAGCGTCACACAGAGCAGAGCACAGCAGGGAGAGGAGAGAGCGTCACACAGAGCAGAGCACAGCAGGGAGAGGAGAGAGCGTCACACAGAGCAGAGCACAGCAGGGAGAGGAGAGAGCGTCACACAGAGCAGAGCACAGCAGGGAGAGGAGAGAGCGTCACACAGAGCAGAGCACAGCAGGGAGAGGAGAGAGTGTCACAAAGAGCAGAGCACAGCAGGGAGAGGAGAGAGCGTCACACAGAGCAGAGCACAGCAGGGAGAGGAGAGAGCGTCACACAGGGCAGAGCACAGCAGGGACAGGAGAGAGCGTCACACAGAGCAGAGCACAGCAGGGAGAGGAGAGAGTGTCACACAGAGCAGAGCACAGCAGGGAGAGGAGAGAGTGTCAAAAAGAGCAGAGCACAGCAGGGACAGGAGAGAGCATCACACAGAGCAGAGCACAGCAGGGAGAGGAGAGAGCGTCACACAGAGCAGAGCACAGCAGGGAGAGGAGAGAGCGTCACACAGAGCAGAGCACAGCAGGGAGAGGAGAGAGTGTCACACAGGGCAGAGCACAGCAGGGAGAGGAGAGAGCGTCACACAGAGCAGAGCACAGCAGGGAGAGGAGAGAGTGTCACACAGGGCAGAGCACAGCAGGGAGAGGAGAGAGCGTCACACAGAGCACAGCACAGCAGAGACAGGAGAGAGTGTCACACAGAGCAGAGCACAGCAGGGGCAGGAGAGAGAGCGTCACACAGAGCACAGCAGAGACAGGAGAGAGTGTCACACAGAGCAGAGCACCGCAGGGACAGGAGAGAGCATCACACAGGGCAGAGCACAGCAGGGACAGGAGAGAGCGTCACACAGAGCAGAGCACAGCAGGGACAGGAGAGAACATCACACAGAGCAGAGCACAGCAGGGACAGGAGAGAGCGTCACACAGAGCAGAGCACAGCAGGGAGAGGAGAGAGCGTCACACAGAGCAGAGCACCGCAGGGACAGGAGAGAGTGTCACACAGAGCAGAGCACAGCAGGGAGAGGAGAGAGCATCACACAGAGCAGAGCACAGCAGGGAGAGGAGAGAGCGTCACACAGAGCACAGCACAGCAGGGACAGGAGAGAGCATCACACAGAGCAGAGCACAGCAGGGAGAGAGCATCACACAGAGCAGAGCACAGCAGGGACAGGAGAGAGCGTCACACAGAGCAGAGCACAGCAGGGACAGGAGAGAGTATCACACAGAGCAGAGCACAGCAGGGACAGGAGAGAGCATCACACAGAGCAGAGCACAGCAGGGACAGGAGAGAGCATCACACAGAGCAGAGCACAGCAGGGACAGGAGAGAGTATCACACAGAGCAGAGCACAGCAGGGACAGGAGAGAGCGTCACACAGAGCAGAGCACAGCAGGGACAGGAGAGAGGGTCACACAGAGCAGAGCACAGCGGGGGGAGGAGAGAGCGTCACACAGAGCAGAGCACAGCAGGGACAGGAGAGAGCGTCACACAGAGCAGAGCACAGCAGGGACAGGAGAGAGCATCACACAGAGCAGAGCACAGCAGGGACAGGAGAGAGCATCACACAGAGCAGAGCACAGCAGGGACAGGAGAGAGCGTCACACAGAGCAGAGCACAGCAGGGACAGGAGAGAGCGTCACACAGAGCAGAGCACAGCAGGGAGAGGAGAGAACATCACACAGAGCAGAGCACAGCAGGGGCAGGAGAGAGCATCACACAGAGCAGAGCACAGCAGGGAGAGGAGAGAACATCACACAGAGCAGAGCACAGCAGGGACAGGAGAGAGCATCACACAGAGCAGAGCACAGCAGGGAGAGGAGAGAGCGTCACACAGAGCAGAGCACAGCAGGGACAGGAGAGAGCATCACACAGAGCAGAGCACAGCAGGGAGAGGAGAGAACATCACACAGAGCAGAGCACAGCAGGGACAGGAGAGAGTGTCACACAGAGCAGAACACAGAAGGGAGAGGAGAGAGCGTCACACAGAGCAGAGCACAGCAGGGAGAGGAGAGAGCATCACACAGAGCAGTGCACAGCAGGGAGAGGAGAGAGCGTCACACAGAGCAGAGCACAGCAGGGACAGGAGAGAGCGTCACACAGAGCAGAGCACAGCAGGGACAGGAGAGAGCATCACACAGAGCAGAGCACAGCAGGGAGAGGAGAGAGCATCACACAGAGCAGAGCACAGCAGGGACAGGAGAGAGCATCACACAGAGCAGAGCACAGCAGGGACAGGAGAGAGCGTCACACAGAGCAGAACACAGAAGGGAGAGGAGAGAACATCACACAGAGCAGAGCACAGCAGGGAGAGGAGAGAGCGTCACACAGAGCAGAGCACAGCAGGGACAGGAGAGAGCGTCACACAGAGCAGAGCACAGCAGGGACAGGAGAGAGCATCACACAGAGCAGAGCACAGCAGGGAGAGGAGAGAGCATCACACAGAGCAGAGCACAGCAGGGACAGGAGAGAGCATCACACAGAGCACGGCACAGCAGGGAGAGGAGAGAGCATCACACAGAGCAGAGCACAGCAGGGAGAGGAGAGAGCGTCACACAGAGCACAGCAGGGAGAGGAGAGAGCATCACACAGAGCAGAGCACAGCAGGGACAGGAGAGAGCGTCACACAGAGCAGAGCACAGCAGGGACAGGAGAGAGCGTCACACAGAGCAGAGCACAGCAGGGACAGGAGAGAGCGTCACACAGAGCAGAGCACCGCAGGGACAGGAGAGAGCATCACACAGGGCAGAGCACAGCGGGGGGAGGAGAGAGCGTCACACAGAGCAGAGCACAGCAGGGAGAGGAGAGAGCGTCACACAGAGCAGAGCACAGCAGGGATAGGGGAGAGCGTCAAACAGAGCAGAGCACAGCAGGGAGAGGAGAGAGCATCACACAGAGCAGAGCACAGCAGGGATAGGGGAGAGCGTCAAACAGAGCAGAGCACAGCAGGGACAGGAGAGAGCGTCACACAGAGCAGAGCACAGCAGGGAGAGGAGAGGAGAGAGCATCACACAGAGCAGAGCACAGCAGGGACAGGAGAGAGCGTCACACAGAGCAGAGCACAGCAGGGAGAGGAGAGAGCATCACACAGAGCAGAGCACAGCAGGGAGAGGATAGAGCGTCACACAGAGCAGAGCACAGCAGGGGCAGGAGAGAGCATCACACAGAGCAGAGCACAGCAGGGACAGGAGAGAGCGTCACACAGAGCAGAGCACAGCAGGGAGAGGAGAGAGCATCACACAGAGCACAGCACAGCAGGGACAGGAGAGAGCGTCACACAGGGCAGAGCACAGCAGGGAGAGGAGAGAGCATCACACAGAGCAGAGCACAGCAGGGAGAGGAGAGAACATCTCACAGAGCAGAGCACAGCAGGGACAGGAGAGAGCGTCACACAGAGCAGAGCACAGCAGGGACAGGAGAGAGCGTCACACAGAGCAGAGCACAGCAGGGATAGGGGAGAGCGTCAAACAGAGCAGAGCACAGCAGGGAGAGGAGAGAGCATCACACAGAGCAGAGCACAGCAGGGAGAGGAGAGAGCGTCACACAGAGCAGAGCACAGCAGGGATAGGGGAGAGCGTCAAACAGAGCAGAGCACAGCAGGGAGAGGAGAGAGCGTCACACAGAGCAGAGCACAGCAGGGAGAGGAGAGAGCGTCACACAGAGCAGAGCACAGCAGGGAGAGGAGAGAGCATCACACAGAGCAGAGCACAGCAGGGAAAGGAGAGAGCATCACACAGAGCAGAGCACAGCAGGGACAGGAGAGAATGTCACACAGAGCAGAGCACAGCAGGGAGAGGAGAGCATCACACAGAGCAGAGCACAGCAGGGACAGGAGAGAGCGTCACACAGAGCAGAGCACAGCAGGGAGAGGAGAGAGCATCACACAGAGCACAGCACAGCAGGGACAGGAGAGAGCGTCACACAGGGCAGAGCACAGCAGGGAGAGGAGAGAGCATCACACAGAGCAGAGCACAGCAGGGAGAGGAGAGAACATCTCACAGAGCAGAGCACAGCAGGGACAGGAGAGAGCGTCACACAGAGCAGAGCACAGCAGGGACAGGAGAGAGCGTCACACAGAGCAGAGCACAGCAGGGATAGGGGAGAGCGTCAAACAGAGCAGAGCACAGCAGGGAGAGGAGAGAGCATCACACAGAGCAGAGCACAGCAGGGAGAGGAGAGAGCGTCACACAGAGCAGAGCACAGCAGGGATAGGGGAGAGCGTCAAACAGAGCAGAGCACAGCAGGGAGAGGAGAGAGCATCACACAGAGCAGAGCACAGCAGGGAGAGGAGAGAGCGTCACACAGAGCAGAGCACAGCAGGGAGAGGAGAGAGCATCACAAAGAGCAGAGCACAGCAGGGAAAGGAGAGAGCATCACACAGAGCAGAGCACAGCAGGGACAGGAGAGAGCGTCACACAGAGCAGAGCACAGCAGGGACAGGAGAGAGCGTCACACAGAGCAGAGCACAGCAGGGACAGGAGAGAGCATCACACAGAGCAGAGCACAGCAGGGAGAGGAGAGAGCGTCACACAGAGCAGAGCACAGCAGGGAGAGGAGAGAGCGTCACACAGAGCAGAGCACAGCAGGGAGAGGAGAGAGCGTCACACAGAGCAGAGCACAGCAGGGATAGGGGAGAGCGTCAAACAGAGCAGAGCACAGCAGGGAGAGGAGAGAGCATCACACAGAGCAGAGCACAGCAGGGAGAGGAGAGAGCGTCACACAGAGCAGAGCACAGCAGGGAGAGGAGAGAGCATCACACAGAGCAGAGCACAGCAGGGAAAGGAGAGAGCATCACACAGAGCAGAGCACAGCAGGGACAGGAGAGAGCGTCACACAGAGCAGAGCACAGCAGGGAGAGGAGAGAGCGTCACACAGAGCAGAGCACAGCAGGGACAGGAGAGAACATCTCACAGAGCAGAGCACAGCAGGGAGAGGAGAGAGCATCACACAGAGCAGAGCACAGCAGGGAGAGGAGAGAGCGTCACACAGAGCAGAGCACAGCAGGGACAGGAGAGAATGTCACACAGAGCAGAGCACAGCAGGGAGAGGAGAGCATCACACAGAGCAGAGCACAGCAGGGAGAGGAGAGAGCGTCACACAGAGCAGAGCACAGCAGGGACAGGAGAGAGCATCACACAGAGCAGAACACAGCAGGGAAAGGAGAGAGCGTCACACAGAGCAGAGCACAGCAGGGACAGGAGAGAGCATCACACAGAGCAGAGCACAGCAGGGACAGGAGAGAACATCACACAGAGCAGAGCACAGCAGGGAGAGGAGAGAGCGTCACACAGAGCAGAGCACAGCAGGGAGAGGAGAGAGCGTCACACAGAGCAGAGCACAGCAGGGAGAGGAGAGAGCGTCACACAGAGCAGAGCACAGCAGGGACAGGAGAGAGCGTCACACAGAGCAGAGCACAGCAGGGACAGGAGAGAGCGTCACACAGAGCAGAGCACAGCAGGGATAGGGGAGAGCGTCAAACAGAGCAGAGCACAGCAGGGAGAGGAGAGAGCATCACACAGAGCAGAGCACAGCAGGGAGAGGAGAGAGCATCACACAGAGCAGAGCACAGCAGGGACAGGAGAGAGCATCACACAGAGCAGAGCACAGCAGGGAGAGGAGAGAGCATCACACAGAGCAGAGCACAGCAGGGAGAGGAGAGAGCGTCACACAGAGCAGAGCACAGCAGGGACAGGAGAGAGCGTCACACAGAGCAGAGCACAGCAGGGACAGGAGAGAGCGTCACACAGAGCAGAGCACAGCAGGGATAGGGGAGAGCGTCAAACAGAGCAGAGCACAGCAGGGAGAGGAGAGAGCATCACACAGAGCAGAGCACAGCAGGGAGAGGAGAGAGCGTCACACAGAGCAGAGCACAGCAGGGATAGGGCAGAGCGTCAAACAGAGCAGAGCACAGCAGGGAGAGGAGAGAGCATCACACAGAGCAGAGCACAGCAGGGAGAGGAGAGAGCGTCACACAGAGCAGAGCACAGCAGGGAAAGGAGAGAGCATCACACAGAGCAGAGCACAGCAGGGACAGGAGAGAACATCTCACAGAGCAGAGCACAGCAGGGAGAGGAGAGAGCATCACACAGAGCAGAGCACAGCAGGGAGAGGAGAGAGCATCACACAGAGCAGAGCACAGCAGGGAGAGGAGAGAACATCACACAGAGCAGAGCAGAGCAGGGACAGGAGAGAACATCACACAGAGCAGAGCACAGCAGGGACAGGAGAGAGCGTCACACAGAGCAGAGCACAGCAGGGAGAGGAGAGAGCGTCACACAGAGCAGAGCACAGCGGGGGGAGGAGAGAGCGTCACACAGAGCAGAGCACAGCAGGGACAGGAGAGAGCGTCACACAGAGCAGAGCACAGCAGGGACAGGAGAGAGCGTCACACAGGGCAGAGCACAGCGGGGGGAGGAGAGAGCGTCACACAGAGCAGAGCACAGCAGGGAGAGGAGAGAGCATCACACAGAGCAGAGCACAGCAGGGAGAGGAGAGAGCATCACACAGAGCAGAGCACAGCAGGGAGAGGAGAGAGCATCACACAGAGCAGAGCACAGCAGGGAGAGGAGAGAGCGTTACACAGAGCAGAGCACAGCAGGGACAGGAGAGAGCATCACACAGAGCAGAGCACAGCAGGGATAGGGGAGAGCGTCAAACAGAGCAGAGCACAGCAGGGAGAGGAGAGAGCATCACACAGAGCAGAGCACAGCAGGTACAGGAGAGAGCGTCACACAGAGCAGAGCACAGCAGGGAGAGGAGAGAGCATCACACAGAGCAGAGCACAGCAGGTACAGGAGAGAACATCACACAGAGCAGAGCACAGCAGGGAAAGGAGAGAGCATCACACAGAGCAGAGCACAGCAGGGAGAGAGTATCACACAGAGCAGAGCACAGCAGGGAGAGGAGAGAGCGTCACACAGAGCAGAGCACAGCAGGGACAGGAGAGAGCATCACACAGAGCAGAGCACAGCAGGGACAGGAGAGAACATCACACAGAGCAGAGCACAGCAGGGACAGGAGAGAGCGTCACACAGAGCAGAGCACAGCAGGGAGAGGAGAGAGCATCACACAGAGCAGAGCACAGCAGGGACAGGAGAGAGCATCACACAGGGCAGAGCACAGCGGGGGGAGGAGAGAGCGTCACACAGAGCAGAGCACAGCAGGGAGAGGAGAGAGCATCACACAGAGCAGAGCACAGCAGGAAGAGGAGAGAGCATCACACAGAGCACAGCACAGCAGGGAGAGGAGAGAGCATCACACAGAGCAGAGCACAGCAGGGACAGGAGAGAACATCACACAGAGCAGAGCACAGCAGAGACAGGAGAGAGCATCACACAGAGCAGAGCACAGCAGGGAGAGGAGAGAACATCACACAGAGCAGAGCAGGGACAGGAGAGAGCGTCACACAAAGCAGAGCACAGCAGGGAGAGGAGAGAGCGTCACACAGAGCAGAGCACAGCAGGGACAGGAGAGAGCGTCACACAGAGCAGAGCACAGCAGGGACAGGAGAGAACATCACACAGAGCAGAGCACAGCAGGGACAGGAGAGAGCATCACACAGAGCACAGCAGGGACAGGAGAGAGCGTCACACAGAGCAGAGCACAGCAGGGAAAGGAGAGAGCGTCACACAGAGCAGAGCACAGCAGGGACAGGAGAGAGCGTCACACAGAGCAGAGCACAGCAGGGACAGGAGAGAGCGTCACACAGAGCAGAGCACAGCAGGGACAGGAGAGAACATCACACAGAGCAGAGCACAGCAGGTACAGGAGAGAGCGTCACACAGAGCAGAGCACAGCAGGGAGAGGAGAGAACATCACACAGAGCAGAGCACAGCAGGTACAGGAGAGAGCGTCACACAGAGCAGAGCACAACAGGAACAGGAGAGAGCATCACACAGAGCAGAGCACAGCAGGGAGAGGAGAGAACATCACACAGAGCAGAGCACAGCAGGGAGAGGAGAGAGCATCACACAGAGCAGAGCACAGCAGGGAGAGGAGAGAGCGTCACACAGAGCAGAGCACCGTAGGGGGAGTAGAAAGCATCACACAGAGCAGAGCACAGCAGGGACAGGAGAGAGCATCACACAGAGCAGAGCACAGCAGGGAGAGGAGAGAGCGTCACACAGAGCACAGCAGGGACAGGAGAGAGCGTCACACAGAGCAGAGCACAGCAGGGACAGGACAGAGCGTCACACAGAGCAGAGCACAGCAGGGAGAGGAGAGAGCGTCACACAGAGCAGAGCACAGCAGGGAGAGGAGAGAGCGTCACACAGAGCAGAGCACAGCAGGGAGCGGAGAGAGCGTCACACAGAGCAGAGCACAGCAGGGAGAGGAGAGAGCGTCACACAGAGCAGAGCACAGCAAGGAGAGAGCATCACACAGAGCAGAACACAGCAGGGATAGGGGAGAGCGTCACACAGAGCAGAGCACAGCAGGGAGAGGAGAGAGCATCACACAGAGCAGAGCACAGCAGGGAGAGGAGAGAGCGTCACACAG
The DNA here is from genome assembly GCF_040894005.1 of Engystomops pustulosus. Taxonomy (NCBI): domain Eukaryota; kingdom Metazoa; phylum Chordata; class Amphibia; order Anura; family Leptodactylidae; genus Engystomops; species Engystomops pustulosus. The sequence continues at coordinate 213,803,453 of NC_092415.1, forward strand.
AGGAGAGCACAGCAGGGAGAGAAGAGAGCGTCACACAGAGCAGAGCACAGCAGGGAGAGGAGAGAGCGTCACACAGAGCAGAGCACAGCAGGGAGAGGAGAGAGCGTCACACAGAGCAGAGCACAGCAGAGACAGGAGAGGACATCACACAGAGCAGAGCACAGCAGGGAGAGGAGAGAGCATCACACAGGGCAGAGCACAGCAGAGACAGGAGAGAGCATCACACAGAGCAGAGCACAGCAGGGACAGGAGAGAGCACTTTCCATGGTGAGGGGTAGTTTCGGCTGGTGGGGAGACATTCTAGTTGGTGTGGAGTATGGAGCAGGGGCGATAGCAGAGACCCGAGTGAATCTGTGACTACAACTGGCATCAAGTACTGATGGGTCGTCCGCATGAGCGACAAGAGTCGGCGCCCTTCAGCTCACTTTACCCCGCCACTAAATGACTCACCACACCCCCAAGAGGGTAAAAAGTGGAGGGAGTGACTGGCTGGACTGAGGCCTTCTTATCATAGATAGGTGTGACTGAGGCCTGAGGAGCTACGGCCTGGTGTGACTGAGGCCTGAGGAGCTACAGCCTGGTGTGACTGAGACCTGAGGAGCTACAGCCTGGTGTGACTGAGGCCTGAGGAGCTACAGCCTGGTGTGACTGAGGTCTGAGGAGCTACAGCCTGGTGTGACTGAGGCCTGAGGAGCTACGGCCTGGTGTGACTGAGGCCTGAGGAGCTACAGCCTGGTGTGACTGAGACCTGAGGAGCTACAGCCTGGAGTGACTGAGACCTGAGGAGCTACAGCCTGGTGTGACTGAGGCCTGAGGAGCTACAGCCTGGTGTGACTGAGGTCTGAGGAGCTACACCCTGGTGTGACTGAGGCCGGAGGAGCTACAGCCTGAGGTGACTGAGGTATGAGGAGCTACAGCCTGGTGTGACTGAGGCCTGAGGTGCTACAGCCTGGTGTGACTGCGGCCTGAGGAGCTACAGCCTGGTGTGACTGAGACCTGAGGAGCTACAGCCTGGTGTGACTGAGGCCTGAGGTGCTACAGCCTGGTGTGACTGAGACCTGAGGTGCTACAGCCTGGTGTGACTGAGGTCTGAGGAGCTACAGCCTGGTGTGACTGAGACCTGAGGAGCTACAGCCTGGTGTGACTGAGGCCTGAGGAGCTACAGCCTGGTGTGACTGTGGTCTGAGGAGCTACGGCCTGGTGTGACTGAGGCCTGAGGAGCTACAGCCTGGTGTGACTGAGACCTGAGGAGCTACAGCCTGGTGTGACTGAGGCCTTCATATTGTAGATAGGTGGAGCTGAGACCTGAGGAGCAACAGCCTGGTGTGACTGAGACCTGAGGTGCTACAGCCTGGTGTGACTGAGACCTGAGGAGCTACAGCCTGGTGTGACTGAGACCTGAGGAGCTACAGCCTGGTGTGACTGAGGCCTGAGGAGCTACAGCCTGGTGTGACTGAGGCCTGAGGTGCTACAGCCTGGTGTGACTGAGGCCTGAGGAGCTACAGCCCGGTGTGACTGAGGCCTGAGGAGCTACAGCCTGGTGTGACTGAGGCCTTCATATTGTAGATAGGTGGAACTGAGACCTGAGGAGCTACAGCCTGGTGTGACTGAGGCCTGAGGAGCTACGGCCTGGTGTGACTGAGGTCTGAGGAGCTACAGCCTGAGGTGACTGAGGCCTGAGGTGCTACAGCCTGAGGTGACTGAGGCCTGAGGTGCTACAGCCTGAGGTGACTGAGGCCTGAGGTGCTACAGCCTGAGGTGACTAAAGCCTGAGGTGCTACAGCCTGGAGTGACTGAGGTCTGAGGTGCTACAGCCTGGTGTGACTGAGGCCTGAGGTGCTACAGCCTGGAGTGACTGAGGCCTGAGGTGCTACAGCCTGGAGTGACTGAGGCCTGAGGAGCTACGGCCTGGTGTGACTGAGGCCTGAGGAGCTACAGCCTGGTGTGACTGAGGCCTGAGGAGCTACAGCCTGGTGTGACTGTGGTCTGAGAAGCTACAGCCTGGTGTGACTGAGGCCTGAGGAGCTACAGCCTGGTGTGACTGAGACCTGAGGAGCTACAGCCTGGTGTGACTGAGGCCTGAGGAGCTACAGCCTGGTGTTACTGAGGCCTGAGGAGCTACAGCCTGGTGTGACTGAGACCTGAGGAGCTACGGCCTGGTGTGACTGAGGCCTGAGGAGCTACAGCCTGGTGTGACTGAGACCTGAGGAGCTACAGCCTGGTGTGACTGAGGTCTGAGGAGCTACAGCCTGGTGTGACTGAGGTCTGAGGAGCTACGGCCTGGTGTGACTGAGACCTGAGGAGCTACTGCCTGAGGTGAATGAGGCCTGAGGTGCTACAGCCTGGTGTGACTGAGGCCTGAGGAGCTACGGCCTGGTGTGACTGAGGTCTGAGGAGCTACAGCCTGGAGTGACTGAGACCTGAGGAGCTACAGCCTGGAGTGACTGAGGCCTGAGGAGCTACAGCCTGGAGTGACCGAGGCCTGAGGAGCTACATCCTGGAGTGACCGAGGCCTGAGGAGCTACAGCCTGGTGTGACTGAGGCCTGAGGAGCTACAGCCTAGTGTGACTGAGGCCTGAGGGGCTACAGCCTGGTGTGACTGAGGCCGGAGGAGCTACAGCCTGGTGTGACTGAGGTCCGAGGAGCTACAGCCTGGTGTGACTGAGACCTGAGGAGCTACAGCCTGGTGTGACTGAGACCTGAGGAGCTACGGCCTGGTGTGACTGAGACCTGAGGTGCTACAGCCTGGTGTGACTGAGACCTGAGGAGCTACAGCCTGGTGTGACTGAGGCCTGAGGAGCTACAGCCTGGTGTGACTGAGGCCTGAGGTGCTACAGCCTGAGGTGACTGAGGCCTGAGGAGCTACAGCCTGGTGTGACTGAGGCCTGAGGAGCTACAGCCTGGTGTGACTGAGGTCTGAGGAGCTACAGCCTGGTGTGACTGTGGTCTGAGAAGCTACAGCCTGGTGTGACTGAGACCTGAGGAGCTACAGCCTGGTGTGACTGAGGCCTGAGGAGCTACAGCCTGGTGTGACTGAGGCCTGAGGTGCTACAGCCTGAGGTGACTGAGGCCTGAGGAGCTACAGCCTGGTGTGACTGAGGCCTGAGGAGCTACAGCCTGGTGTGACTGAGGTCTGAGGAGCTACAGCCTGGTGTGACTGTGGTCTGAGAAGCTACAGCCTGGTGTGACTGAGGTCTGAGGAGCTACAGCCTGGTGTGACTGAGACCTGAGGAGCTACAGCCTGGTGTGACTGAGACCTGAGGAGCTACAGCCTGGTGTGACTGAGGCCTGAGAAGCTACAGCCTGAGTTGACTGAGACCTGAGGAGCTACAGCCTGAGGTGACTGAGGCCTGAGGAGCTACAGCCTGGAGTGACTGAGGCCTGAGGAGCTACAGCCTGAGGTGACTGAGGCCTGAGGAGCTACAGCCTGAGGTGACTGAGGCCTGAGGAGCTACGGCCTGGTGTGACTGAGGCCTGAGGTGCTACAGCCTCAGGTGACTGAGTCCTGAGGTGCTACAGCCTGAGGTGACTGAGGCCCGAGGTGCTACAGCCTCAGGTGACTGAGGCCTGAGGTGCTACAGCCTGGTGTGACTGAGGCCTGAGGTGCTACAGCCTGGAGTGACTGAGGCCTGAGGTGCTACAGCCTGGAGTGACTGAGGCCTGAGGAGCTACGGCCTGGTGTGACTGAGGCCTGAGGAGCTACAGCCTGGTGTGACTGAGGCCTGAGGAGCTACAGCCTGGTGTGACTGTGGTCTGAGAAGCTACAGCCTGGTGTGACTGAGGCCTGAGGAGCTACAGCCTGGTGTGACTGAGACCTGAGGAGCTACAGCCTGGTGTGACTGAGGCCTGAGGAGCTACAGCCTGGTGTTACTGAGGCCTGAGGAGCTACAGCCTGGTGTGACTGAGACCTGAGGAGCTACGGCCTGGTGTGACTGAGGCCTGAGGAGCTACAGCCTGGTGTGACTGAGACCTGAGGAGCTACAGCCTGGTGTGACTGAGGTCTGAGGAGCTACAGCCTGGTGTGACTGAGGTCTGAGGAGCTACGGCCTGGTGTGACTGAGACCTGAGGAGCTACTGCCTGAGGTGAATGAGGCCTGAGGTGCTACAGCCTGGTGTGACTGAGGCCTGAGGAGCTACGGCCTGGTGTGACTGAGGTCTGAGGAGCTACAGCCTGGAGTGACTGAGACCTGAGGAGCTACAGCCTGGAGTGACTGAGGCCTGAGGAGCTACAGCCTGGAGTGACCGAGGCCTGAGGAGCTACATCCTGGAGTGACCGAGGCCTGAGGAGCTACAGCCTGGTGTGACTGAGGCCTGAGGAGCTACAGCCTAGTGTGACTGAGGCCTGAGGGGCTACAGCCTGGTGTGACTGAGGCCGGAGGAGCTACAGCCTGGTGTGACTGAGGTCCGAGGAGCTACAGCCTGGTGTGACTGAGACCTGAGGAGCTACAGCCTGGTGTGACTGAGACCTGAGGAGCTACGGCCTGGTGTGACTGAGACCTGAGGTGCTACAGCCTGGTGTGACTGAGACCTGAGGAGCTACAGCCTGGTGTGACTGAGGCCTGAGGAGCTACAGCCTGGTGTGACTGAGGCCTGAGGTGCTACAGCCTGAGGTGACTGAGGCCTGAGGAGCTACAGCCTGGTGTGACTGAGGCCTGAGGAGCTACAGCCTGGTGTGACTGAGGTCTGAGGAGCTACAGCCTGGTGTGACTGTGGTCTGAGAAGCTACAGCCTGGTGTGACTGAGACCTGAGGAGCTACAGCCTGGTGTGACTGAGGCCTGAGGAGCTACAGCCTGGTGTGACTGAGGCCTGAGGTGCTACAGCCTGAGGTGACTGAGGCCTGAGGAGCTACAGCCTGGTGTGACTGAGGCCTGAGGAGCTACAGCCTGGTGTGACTGAGGTCTGAGGAGCTACAGCCTGGTGTGACTGTGGTCTGAGAAGCTACAGCCTGGTGTGACTGAGGTCTGAGGAGCTACAGCCTGGTGTGACTGAGACCTGAGGAGCTACAGCCTGAGGTGACTGAGACCTGAGGTGCTACAGCCTGGAGTGACTGAGGCCTGAGGTGCTACAGCCTGGTGTGACTGAGGCCTGAGGAGCTACGGCCTGGTGTGACTGAGGCCTGAGGAGCTACGGCCTGGTGTGACTGAGGCCTGAGGAGCTACGGCCTGGTGTGACTGAGGTCTGAGGAGCTACAGCCTGGTGTGACTGAGACCTGAGGAGCTACAGCCTGGTGTGACTGAGGCCTGAGGTGCTACAGCCTGGTGTGACTGAGGCCTGAGGTGCTACAGCATGGTCTGATTGAGGCCTGAGGAGCTACAGCCTGGTCTTATTGAGGCCTGATGAGCTACAGCCTGGTGTGACTGAGGCCTGAGGTGCTACAGCCTGAGGTGACTGAGACCTGAGGTGCTACAGCCTGGTGTGACTGAGGCCTGAGGAGCTACGGCCTGGTGTGACTGAGGCCTGAGGAGCTACGGCCTGGTGTGACTGAGGCCTGAGGAGCTACGGCCTGGTGTGACTGAGACCTGAGGAGCTACAGCCTGGTGTGACTGAGACCTGAGGAGCTACAGCCTGGTGTGACTGAGGCCTGAGGTGCTACAGCCTGGTGTGACTGAGGCCTGAGGAGCTACGGCCTGGTGTGACTGAGGCCTGAGGAGCTACGGCCTGGTGTGACTGAGGCCTGAGGAGCTACGGCCTGGTGTGACTGAGGTCTGAGGAGCTACGGCCTGGTGTGACTGAGACCTGAGGAGCTACAGCCTGGTGTGACTGAGGCCTGAGGAGCTACAGCCTGGTGTGACTGAGACCTGAGGAGCTACAGCCTGGAGTGACTGAGGTCTGAGGTGCTACAGCCTGGTGTGACTGAGGCCTGAGGAGCTACGGCCTGGTGTGACTGAGGCCTGAGGAGCTACGGCCTGGTGTGACTGAGGCCTGAGGAGCTACGGCCTGGTGTGACTGAGGTCTGAGGAGCTACGGCCTGGTGTGACTGAGACCTGAGGAGCTACAGCCTGGTGTGACTGAGGCCTGAGGAGCTACAGCCTGGTGTGACTGAGACCTGAGGAGCTACAGCCTGGAGTGACTGAGACCTGAGGAGCTACAGCCTGGTGTGACTGAGACCTGAGGAGCTACAGCCTGGTGTGACTGAGACCTGAGGAGCTGCAGCCTGAGGTGACTGAGGCCTGAGGAGCTACAGCCTGGTGTGACTGAGACCTGAGGAGCTACGGCCTGGTGTGACTGAGGCCTGAGGAGCTACAGCCTGGTGTGACTGAGGCCTGAGGAGCTACAGCCTGGTGTGACTGAGACCTGAGGAGCTACAGCCTGGTGTGACTGAGACCTGAGGAGCTACAGCCTGGTGTGACTGAGGTCTGAGGTGCTACAGCCTGGTGTGACTGAGGCCTGAGGTGCTACAGCCTGCAGTGACTGAGGCCTGAGGAGCTACAGCCTGGTGTGACTGAGACCTGAGGAGATACGGCCTGGTGTGACTGAGGCCTGAGGTGCTACAGCCTGGTGTGACTGAGGCCTGAGGAGCTACAGCCTGGTGTGACTGAGGCCTGAGGTGCTACAGCCTGGAGTGACTGAGACCTGAGGAGCTACAGCCTGGTGTGACTGAGACCTGAGGAGCTACAGCCTGGTGTGACTGAGACCTGAGGAGCTACGGCCTAGTGTGACTGAGGCCTGAGGAGCTACAGCCTGGTGTGACTGAGGCCTGAGGAGCTACGGCCTGGTGTGACTGAGGCCTGAGGAGCTACAGCCTGGTGTGACTGAGGCCTGAGGAGCTACAGCCTGGTGTGACTGAGGCCTGAGGAGCTACAGCCTGGTGTGACTGAGGCCTGAGGAGCTACAGCCTGAGGTGACTGAGGCCTGAGGAGCTACGGCCTGGTGTGACTGAGGCCTGAGGAGCTACAGCCTGGTGTGACTGAGGCCTGAGGAGCTACAGCCTGGAGTGACTGAGGCCTGAGGAGCTACAGCCTGAGGTGACTGAGGTCTGAGGAGATACAGCCTGCGGTGACTGAGGTGTGAGGTGCTACAGCCTGAGGTGACTGAGACCTGAGGAGCTACAGCCTGGTGTGACTGAGACCTGAGGAGCTACAGCCTGGTGTGACTGAGGCCTGAGGAGCTACGGCCTGGTGTGACTGAGACCTGAGGAGCTACGGCCTGGTGTGACTGAGGTCTGAGGAGCTACAGCCTGGTGTGACTGAGGCCTGAGGTGCTACAGCCTGGTGTGACTGAGACCTGAGGAGCTACGGCCTGGTGTGACTGAGGTCTGAGGTGCTACAGCCTGGTGTGACTGAGGCCTGAGGTGCTACAGCCTGGTGTGACTGAGGCCTGAGGTGCTACAGCATGGTCTGATTGAGGCCTGAGGAGCTACAGCCTGGTCTTATTGAGGCCTGATGAGCTACAGCCTGGTGTGACTGAGGCCTGAGGTGCTACAGCCTGAGGTGACTGAGACCTGAGGTGCTACAGCCTGGTGTGACTGAGGCCTGAGGAGCTACGGCCTGGTGTGACTGAGGCCTGAGGAGCTACGGCCTGGTGTGACTGAGGCCTGAGGAGCTACGGCCTGGTGTGACTGAGACCTGAGGAGCTACAGCCTGGTGTGACTGAGACCTGAGGAGCTACAGCCTGGTGTGACTGAGGCCTGAGGTGCTACAGCCTGGTGTGACTGAGGCCTGAGGAGCTACGGCCTGGTGTGACTGAGGCCTGAGGAGCTACGGCCTGGTGTGACTGAGGCCTGAGGAGCTACGGCCTGGTGTGACTGAGGCCTGAGGAGCTACGGCCTGGTGTGACTGAGGTCTGAGGAGCTACGGCCTGGTGTGACTGAGACCTGAGGAGCTACAGCCTGGTGTGACTGAGGCCTGAGGAGCTACAGCCTGGTGTGACTGAGACCTGAGGAGCTACAGCCTGGAGTGACTGAGACCTGAGGAGCTACAGCCTGGTGTGACTGAGACCTGAGGAGCTACAGCCTGGTGTGACTGAGACCTGAGGAGCTGCAGCCTGAGGTGACTGAGGCCTGAGGAGCTACAGCCTGGTGTGACTGAGACCTGAGGAGCTACGGCCTGGTGTGACTGAGGCCTGAGGAGCTACAGCCTGGTGTGACTGAGGCCTGAGGAGCTACAGCCTGGTGTGACTGAGACCTGAGGAGCTACAGCCTGGTGTGACTGAGACCTGAGAAGCTACAGCCTGGTGTGACTGAGGTCTGAGGTGCTACAGCCTGGTGTGACTGAGGCCTGAGGTGCTACAGCCTGCAGTGACTGAGGCCTGAGGAGCTACAGCCTGGTGTGACTGAGACCTGAGGAGATACGGCCTGGTGTGACTGAGGCCTGAGGTGCTACAGCCTGGTGTGACTGAGGCCTGAGGAGCTACAGCCTGGTGTGACTGAGGCCTGAGGTGCTACAGCCTGGAGTGACTGAGACCTGAGGAGCTACGGCCTAGTGTGACTGAGGCCTGAGGAGCTACAGCCTGGTGTGACTGAGGCCTGAGGAGCTACGGCCTGGTGTGACTGAGGCCTGAGGAGCTACAGCCTGGTGTGACTGAGGCCTGAGGAGCTACAGCCTGGTGTGACTGAGGCCTGAGGAGCTACAGCCTGGTGTGACTGAGGCCTGAGGAGCTACAGCCTGAGGTGACTGAGGCCTGAGGAGCTACGGCCTGGTGTGACTGAGGCCTGAGGAGCTACAGCCTGGTGTGACTGAGGCCTGAGGAGCTACAGCCTGGAGTGACTGAGGCCTGAGGAGCTACAGCCTGAGGTGACTGAGGTCTGAGGAGATACAGCCTGCGGTGACTGAGGTGTGAGGTGCTACAGCCTGAGGTGACTGAGACCTGAGGAGCTACAGCCTGGTGTGACTGAGACCTGAGGAGCTACAGCCTGGTGTGACTGAGGCCTGAGGAGCTACGGCCTGGTGTGACTGAGACCTGAGGAGCTACGGCCTGGTGTGACTGAGGTCTGAGGAGCTACAGCCTGGTGTGACTGAGGCCTGAGGTGCTACAGCCTGGTGTGACTGAGACCTGAGGAGCTACGGCCTGGTGTGACTGAGGTCTGAGGTGCTACAGCCTGGTGTGACTGAGACCTGAGGAGCTACAGCCTGGTGTGACTGAGGTCTGAGGAGCTACAGCCTGGTGTGACTGAGGCCTGAGGTGCTACAGCCTGGTGTGACTGAGGTCTGAGGAGCTACAGCCTGGTGTGACTGAGACCTGAGGAGCTACAGCCTGGTGTGACTGAGACCTGAGGAGCTACAGCCTGGTGTGACTGAGGTCTGAGGAGCTACAGCCTGGTGTGACTGAGGCCTGAGGAGCTACAGCCTGGAGTGACTGAGACCTGAGGTGCTACAGCCTGGTGTGACTGAGGCCTGAGGAGCTACAGCCTGGTGTGACTGAGGCCTGAGGAGCTACAGCCTGGTGTGACTGAGACCTGAGGAGCTACAGCCTGGTGTGACTGAGGCCTGAGGTGCTACAGCCTGGAGTGACTGAGGTCTGAGGTGCTACAGCCTGGTGTGACTGAGGCCTGAGGTGCTACAGCCTGGAGTGACTGAGGCCTGAGGTGCTACAGCCTGGAGTGACTGAGGCCTGAGGAGCTACGGCCTGGTGTGACTGAGGCCTGAGGAGCTACAGCCTGGTGTGACTGAGGCCTGAGGAGCTACAGCCTGGTGTGACTGTGGTCTGAGAAGCTACAGCCTGGTGTGACTGAGGCCTGAGGAGCTACAGCCTGGTGTGACTGAGACCTGAGGAGCTACAGCCTGGTGTGACTGAGGTCTGAGGAGCTACAGCCTGGTGTGACTGAGGCCTGAGGTGCTACAGCCTGGTGTGACTGAGACCTGAGGTGCTACAGCCTGGTGTGACTGAGGTCTGAGGAGCTACAGCCTGGTGTGACTGAGACCTGAGGAGCTACAGCCTGGTGTGACTGAGACCTGAGGAGCTACAGCCTGGTGTGACTGAGGTCTGAGGAGCTACAGCCTGGTGTGACTGAGGCCTGAGGTGCTACAGCCTGGAGTGACTGAGGTCTGAGGTGCTACAGCCTGGTGTGACTGAGGCCTGAGGTGCTGCAGCCTGGAGTGACTGAGGCCTGAGGTGCTACAGCCTGGAGTGACTGAGGCCTGAGGAGCTACGGCCTGGTGTGACTGAGGCCTGAGGAGCTACAGCCTGGTGTGACTGAGGCCTGAGGAGCTACAGCCTGGTGTGACTGTGGTCTGAGAAGCTACAGCCTGGTGTGACTGAGGCCTGAGGAGCTACAGCCTGGTGTGACTGAGACCTGAGGAGCTACGGCCTGGTGTGACTGAGGCCTGAGGAGCTACAGCCTGGTGTGACTGAGGCCTGAGGAGCTACAGCCTGGTGTGACTGAGACCTGAGGAGCTACGGCCTGGTGTGACTGAGGCCTGAGGAGCTACAGCCTGGTGTGACTGAGACCTGAGGAGCTACAGCCTGGTGTGACTGAGGTCTGAGGAGCTACAGCCTGGTGTGACTGAGGTCTGAGGAGCTACAGCCTGGTGTGACTGAGACCTGAGGAGCTACGGCCTGGTGTGACTGAGGTCTGAGGAGCTACAGCCTGCTGTGACTGAGGCCTGAGGTGCTACAGCCTGGAGTGACTGAGGCCTGAGGAGCTACGGCCTGGTGTGACTGAGGTCTGAGGAGCTACAGCCTGGTGTGACTGAGGCCTGAGGTGCTACAGCCTGGAGTGACTGAGGCCTGAGGAGCTACGGCCTGGTGTGACTGAGACCTGAGGAGCTACGGCCTGGTGTGACTGAGGTCTGAGGTGCTACAGCCTGGTGTGACTGAGGTCTGAGGAGCTACAGCCTGGTGTGACTGCGGCCTGAGGAGCTACAGCCTGGTGTGACTGAGGTCTGAGGAGCTACAGCCTGGTGTGACTGAGGCCTGAGGAGCTACAGCCTGGTGTGACTGAGGCCTGAGGAGCTACAGCCTGGTGTGACTGAGGTCTGAGGTTCTACAGCCTGGAGTGACTGAGGCTTGAGGTGCTACAGCCTGGTGTGACTGAGACCTGAGGAGCTACAGCCTGGTGTGACTGAGACCTGAGGAGCTACAGCCTGGTGTGACTGAGACCTGAGGAGCTGTGCTGTATCTTTGGTTCATATCAGTTCTCCATGTGTTATAGCGCCCCCTGCTATACACAGTGTGTAGGTGTGCGGTTCTCTCAGACTGTTTGCCCAGGACCATGCAGTGCAGCTTGCGCTGGTCCCCCGAGCAGGCAGCGGGGGAGAAGCCATAAGAGGAGCCCTGGACTGCTCCGCACTGGGCCAGAACGCCCTGCGAACCCAAGGAGGTTACACTGTGACCGGGAGGAGGCCCCCAGTGAGCCCGGGGAGGAGGCCCCCCCCAGTGAGCCCGGGGAGGAGGCCCCCCCAGTGAGCCCGGGGAGGAGGCCCCCCCAGTGAGCCCGGGGAGGAGGCCCCCCCAGTGAGCCCGGGGAGGAGGCCCCCAGTGAGCCCGGGGAGGAGGCCCCCCCCAGTGAGCCCGGGGAGGAGGCCCCCCCAGTGAGCCCGGGGAGGAGGCCCCCAGTGAGCCCGGGGAGGAGGCCCCCCGTGACCATAGGAGGGGGGGGGGGTCGCTCTTAATGAGTCCGGCAGTGGAGGAGCTACGGCCTGGTGTGACTGAGACCTGAGGAGCTACGGCCTGGTGTGACTGAGGTCTGAGGAGCTACAGCCTGGTGTGACTGAGGCCTGAGGTGCTACAGCCTGGAGTGACTGAGACCTGAGGAGCTACGGCCTGGTGTGACTGAGGCCTGAGGTGCTACAGCCTGGAGTGACTGAGACCTGAGGAGCTACGGCCTGGTGTGACTGAGGCCTGAGGTGCTACAGCCTGGTGTGACTGAGACCTGAGGAGCTACAGCCTGGTGTGACTGAGGCCTGAGGTGCTACAGCCTGGAGTGACTGAGACCTGAGGAGCTACGGCCTGGTGTGACTGAGGTCTGAGGTGCTACAGCCTGGTGTGACTGAGACCTGAGGAGCTACAGCCTGGTGTGACTGAGGCCTGAGGAGCTACAGCCTGGTGTGACTGAGACCTGAGGAGCTACAGCCTGGAGTGACTGAGGCCTGAGGTGCTACAGCCTGGTGTGACTGAGGCCTGAGGAGCTACAGCCTGGTGTGACTGAGGCCTGAGGAGCTACAGCCTGGTGTGACTGAGGCCTGAGAAGCTACGGCCTGTTGTGACTGAGGCCTGAGGAGCTACAGCCTGGTGTGACTGAGACCTGAGGTGCTACAGCCTGGTGTGACTGAGACCTGAGGAGCTACGGCCTGGTGTGACTGAGGCCTGAGGAGCTACAGCCTGGTGTGACTGAGGTCTGAGGTGCTACAGCCTGGTGTGACTGAGACCTGAGGAGCTACAGCCTGGTGTGACTGAGGTCTGAGGAGCTACAGCCTGGTGTGACTGAGACCTGAGGAGCTACAGCCTGGTGTGACTGAGGTCTGAGGAGCTACAGCCTGGTGTGACTGAGGCCTGAGGTGCTACAGCCTGGAGTGACTGAGGCCTGAGGTGCTACAGCCTGGTGTGACTGAGGTCTGAGGAGCTACAGCCTGGTGTGACTGAGACCTGAGGTGCTACAGCCTGGAGGGACTGAGGCCTGAGGAGCTACGGCCTGGTGTGACTGAGGCCTGAGGAGCTACAGCCTGGTGTGACTGTGGTCTGAGAAGCTACAGCCTGGTGTGACTGAGGCCTGAGGTTCTACAGGTTCTGGGTTGTTTCTATATAGTACTCATGGTTCTATTTTTGCATCTATATAGTAATCATGGTTCTAGTGCTGTATCTAGATAGTAATCTTGGTTCTGGTGCTGTATCCATATAATAATCTTGGTTCTGGTGCTGTAGCTATATAGTAATCATGGTTCTAGTGCTGTATCTAGATAGTAATCTTGGTTCTGGTGCTGTATCCATATAATAATCTTGGTTCTGGTGCTGTAACTATATAGTAATCTTGGTTCTGGTGTTGTATCTATGTAGTAATCTGTGTTCTGTGCTGTATCTTTGGTTCATGTCAGTTCTCCATGTGTTATAGCGCCCCCTGCTATACACAGTGTGTAGGTGTGCGGTTCTCTCAGACTGTTTGCCCAGGACCATGCAGTGCAGCTTGCGCTGGTCCCCCGAGCAGGCAGCAGGGGAGAAGCCATAAGAGGAGCCCTGGACTGCTCCGCACTGGGCCAGAACGCCCTGCGAACCCAAGGAGGTTACACTGTGACCGGGAGGAGGCCCCCCGTGAGCCCGGGGAGGAGGCCCCCCCAGTGAGCCCGGGGAGGAGGCCCCCCCAGTGAGCCCGGGGAGGAGGCCCCCCCAGTGAGCCCGGGGAGGAGGCCCCCCCAGTGAGCCCGGGGAGGAGGCCCCCCCAGTGAGCCCGGGGAGGAGGCCCCCCCAGTGAGCCCGGGGAGGAGGCCCCCCCAGTGAGCCCGGGGAGGAGGCCCCCAGTGAGCCCGGGGAGGAGGCCCCCAGTGAGCCGGGGAGGAGGCCCCCGTGACCATAGGAGGGGGGGGGGTCGCTCTTAATGAGTCTGGCAGTGGAAACACAAGGAGACTCTGGTTTCATTATAATCAGCTTTATTGTACATAATAACGTTATAATCGTGTGTCATAGAGAGCAGGAGAGTGGTGCAGACAGGGAGAGGCTCTATACATAAAGGGGACCTCCACCTCTCACTAATCAGAGAGGTCAGGGGGGCACATGAGGGACGTGGGGGGCCCCCATCATAACAGATACTGGGCCCAGCTCACACATAAAACACTCAAGTCTTTTTCAGGAGTCGTGTCCGTGATGGCCACAGGAGGCGCCATCCGAAATGTGGAAGGGGGAGGGGACCAGGTTCCTATTAATACTGGTGGGACGATCCATAGTGGGGTCCCGGAGATGGTGCAGATCTTCAGGCAGTGCCCCATGTTATGTAGGGGGCCGGAGGGTCCTCACCTGCCTGGGGTGGAGCTCAGAGTGCAGAGTAGATGATGCCCTGTTGGACAATCACCTGATAAATATCATAAAACACTTTGCGCCCAGATTTCGGTAGTGGGTCCCCCTTTGGTGTATCTGGGGGATCCTGGAATCATCAGCTGGGGACGTTGTAGCAGATGCTTCCACCTGTAGCTTGGTGGTCCCTCAGCAGCTAGTAACGTAAGCGATACCGGAACGGCACGTCGTAGGTGGGCTGCATGGTGCCAAACCCCCAGCGGTTCGGGTCGATGCCTGGGATCTCTTCTTCGGGATTGACGAGCTCAAACTCAAAGTAGCTCAACATCAGGAAGACAAACTGCTTGAGTTCATTGATGGCGAAGAATCGGCCGGGACAGATGGTGCTGCCGGCGCCCCACGGCATGGTGAAGAACTTCAGCCGCTTCCCGTCTTTGTAAAACTCAGTCTTTTTGGTTCCATCTTCGTTGAGGAATCGGTTGTACTTGAACTTCTCAGGTTCTGGATGAACTGCTGGATCCATCTGGACGGCGGTGTACGGGAAAAGGGCCACGCGGTCTCCTTTGCGGATGGCATACTCCTTTCCGCTGGACATTTTGAGGGTCATGTTCTCCTTGACAGCTCGGATCAGCACCGGGGCAGCGGTCAGCCTCAGAGTCTCTTCTACGGCACTGTCCAGGATGGGCGTCTTCAGCAGCATGTCTCTGGTGAGGTTGATCAGGGCACCTCCAGGCTTCACCACTTGTCCATTTTCCTTCAGGACCCTTTCAACTTCTCCGCGAACGGCCTCCATGGCTTCTGGATGCTTCAGTAGATAGAGAAGAAGCCAGAAACAAGCGGGGCCCGTGTTCCCCTGAGAGGCCCACAGCAGCAGGAACATGAAGCGGTCCTGCATGTGTTCCGGCATGCCATTCTCTGTGCGGTCCTGGAACTGGTCAAGGATCCAGCCACTGATGTTCTCCTTCTGAAGGGTCCTCTTGATAGACAGCATGTTCCAGAAGAGTCTCTTCAGCCTCTCGGCCTCCAGCTTGTCTTTGGGAGGGAGGACGGCGTAGGCCAAGCGCGGGAACAGCTTATCGTACTTTCTGAACTCCACAAACAATTCTTCTGAGTGGTCGCGGTCAAATTTCTTGGCCTTCTCCAAGCCTCCTTGACTCTTGGCAGACTCATTCCCGAACAGGGCCAGGTACCCGGCCCGGAAGACAATGCTGTAGCTGTAGTTGAAGAGTCCGTCCTGCTGCCATTTGTTCTCCGCTTTCCCAGATCCGACACTATGAAGCATCAGGTTCTGAAGGTTCTCCATCATGGCCTGGGTCATGACCACCAGACCGTCCCCCATCAGATGCTTCGTACTTGCCTTCTCCAGCAGCTTGTGGTCATTGGTGCCGGAGTGGTAACCGAACACCCGGGCCACCAGCTCCATGGCAAACTGCTCAAAGTCCAGCCGGTTCCGGGACTCCTTTATGATGGGGCTGAAGGACAGGGGGTCCGTGACGAAGGTGAAGTAGTAGCCCCCGATCTGGACTGTGAAGATGTCCCCGTGCTTCTTCTGCATCTTCTTCAGGAACTCTGCGGTGCTTTTCCTGAAGTCCAGCGCGTATCCCAGCCACGGGATGGCGCCTTTATCCAGGGGGGGCTCATTGGCTCTTCTCTTCCGGAACATCCCCAACATGTAGAGACCCCCAAGAACGGAGGCCAATAAGGCCAGGAGGATCGGGAGGAACAGAGCCATGGCGAGGCTGCAAGACACAAGACAGAAGCCTTTACACATGCTCCAGTCACATCCAGAGCTGCCCCAACACAAGAGCAACAGGAAAAGATTCAAATGTACAGACATAATGAGATCTGAGAGGTTCTAGTGGGTCCACACAAGGAGAAGACCCAAAAGGTGGAGGATGGCAATCCACACTAGTTACATCCAGAGCTGCACAGATCCTCTATACACTATGCACATCCAGAGCTGCATCCAAACACACAGATCCTCTATACACTGTGCACATCCAGAGCTGCATCCAAACACACAGATCCTCTATACACTATGCACATCCAGAGCTGCATCCAAACACACAGATCCTCTATACACTATGCACATCCAGAGCTGCATCCAATCACACGGATTCTCTACACACTAGTCACATCTGAAGCTGCATCCGATCACACTAGTCACACCCAGAGCTGCATCCAATTACACAAATCCTCTACACAATAGTCACATCTGAAGCTGCATCCGATCACACTAGTCACACCCAGAGCTGCAACCAATCACACAGAGCCTCTATACACTAGATACAACCAGAGCTGCAGGGCCCGAGTACATGAATGTGACTGGTGTCCTGTGACAAAGGAACTAAGAGCAGTGTTGTGACTGCAGCTTTGGATGTGACTGGAGCATAAATTCCAGTAAATCCTGCAGAGAGGAAGGAAATACCTTCTGTATAGAGAGGAACCAGGACCCCCCCCCCCCCCCCAGCCGGGACATTCCTCATCCTGCATCCCCCTCCTCATAATACCGCCATATACCCCTAATACACAGCCCGGATAATACCGCCATATACCCCTAATACACAGCCCGGATAATACCGCCATATACCCCCTAATACACAGCCCGGATAATACCGCCATATACCCCCTAACACACAGCCCGGATAATACCGCCATATACCCCCTAATACACAGCCCGGATAATACCGCCATATACCCCCTAATACACAGCCCGGATAATACCGCCATATACCCCCTAACACACAGCCCGGATAATACCGCCATATACCCCTAATACACAGCCCGTATAATACCGCCATATACCCCCTAACACACAGCCCTGATAATACCGCCATATACCCCCTAATACACAGCCCGGATAATACCGCCATATACCCCCTAATACACAGCCCGGATAATACCGCCATATACCCCCTATACACAGCCCGGATAATACCGCCATATACCCCCTAATACACAGCCCGGATAATACCGCCATATACCCCCTATACACAGCCCGGATAATACCGCCATATACCCCTAATACACAGCCCTGATAATACCGCCATATACCCCCTAATACACAGCCCGGATAATACCGCCATATACCCCTGACACACAGCCCGGATAATACCGCCATATACCCCCTATACACAGCCCGGATAATACCGCCATATACCCCCTAATACACAGCACGGATAATACCGCCATATACCCCTGACACACAGCCCGGATAATACCGCCATATACCCCTGACACACAGCCCGGATAATACCGCCATATACCCCTGACACACAGCCCGGATAATACCGCCATATACCCCCTAATACACAGCACGGATAATACCGCCATATACCCCCTAATACACAGCACGGATAATACCGCCATATACCCCTGACACACAGCCCGGATAATACCGCCATATACCCCTGACACACAGCCCGGATAATACCGCCATATACCCCCTAATACACAGCCCGGATAATACCGCCATATACCCCTAATACACAGCCCGGATAATACCGCCATATACCCCTAATACACAGCCCGGATAATACCGCCATATACCCCTAATACACAGCCCGGATAATACCGCCATATACCCCTAATACACAGCCCGGATAATACCGCCATATACCCCTAACAGACAGCCCGGATAATACCGCCATATACCCCCTAATACACAGCCCGGATAATACCGCCATATACCCCCTAATACACAGCCCGGATAATACCGCCATATACCCCTAATACACAGCACGGATAATACCGCCATATACCCCTAATACACAGCCCGGATAATACCGCCATATACCCCCTAATACACAGCCCGGATAATACCGCCATATACCCCTAATACACAGCCCGGATAATACCGCCATATACCCCTAATACACAGCCCGGATAATACCGCCATATACCCCTAATACACAGCCCGGATAATACCGCCATATACCCCCTAATACACAGCCCGGATAATACCGCCATATACCCCCTAATACACAGCCCGGATAATACCGCCATATACCCCCTAATACACAGCCCGGATAATACCGCCATATACCCCTAATACACAGCCCGGATAATACCGCCATATACCCCTAATACACAGCCCGGATAATACCGCCATATACCCCCAATACACAGCCCGGATAATACCGCCATATACCCCCAATACACAGCCCGGATAATACCGCCATATACCCCCAATACACAGCCCGGATAATACCGCCATATACCCCTAATACACAGCCCGGATAATACCGCCATATACCCCTAATACACAGCCCGGATAATACCGCCATATACCCCTAATACACAGCCCGGATAATACCGCCATATACCCCTAATACACAGCCCGGATAATACCGCCATATACCCCTAATACACAGCCCGGATAATACCGCCATATACCCCCTAATACACAGCCCGGATAATACCGCCATATCCCCTAACACACAGCCCGGATAATACCGCCATATACCCCCTAATACACAGCCCGGATAATACCGCCATATACCCCCTAACACACAGCCCGGATAATACCGCCATATACCCCCTAATACACAGCCCGGATAATACCGCCATATACCCCCTAACACACAGCCCGGATAATACCGCCATATACCCCTAATACACAGCCCGGATAATACCGCCATATACCCCCTAATACACAGCCCGGATAATACCGCCATATACCCCTAATACACAGCCCGGATAATACCGCCATATACCCCCTAATACACAGCCCGGATAATACCGCCATATACCCCAATACACAGCCCGGATAATACCGCCATATACCCCCTAATACACAGCCCGGATAATACCGCCATATACCCCAATACACAGCCCGGATAATACCGCCATATACCCCCTAATACACAGCCCGGATAATACCGCCATATACCCCCTAATACACAGCCCGTATAATACCGCCATATACCCCTAATACACAGCCCGGATAATACCGCCATATACCCCCTAATACACAGCCCGGATAATACCGCCATATACCCCCTAATACACAGCCCGGATAATACCGCCATATACCCCTAATACACAGCCCGGATAATACCGCCATATACCCCTGACACACAGCCCTGATAATACCGCCATATACCCCCTAATACACAGCCCGGATAATACCGCCATATACCCCCTAATACACAGCCCGGATAATACCGCCATATACCCCTAATACACAGCCCGGATAATACCGCCATATACCCCCTAATACACAGCCCGGATAATACCGCCATATAACCCCTAACACACAGCCCGGATAATACCTCCATATACCCCCTAACACACAGCCCGGATAATACCGCCATATACCCCCTAATACACAGCCCGGATAATACCGCCATATACCCCCTAACACACAGCCCGGATAATACCGCCATATACCCCCTAATACACAGCCCGGATAATACCGCCATATACCCCCTAATACACAGCCCTGATAATACCGCCATATACCCCTAATACACAGCCCGGATAATACTGCCATATACCCCTAATACACAGCCCGGATAATACCGCCATATACCCCTAATACACAGCCCGGATAATACCGCCATATACCCCTAATACACAGCCAGGATAATGCCGCCATATACCCCCTAATACACAGCCCGGATAATACCGCCATATACCCCCAATACACAGCCCGGATAATACCGCCATATACCCCCTAATACACAGCCCGGATAATACCGCCATATACCCCCTAATACACAGCCCGGATAATACCGCCATATACCCCCAATACACAGCCCGGATAATACCGCCATATACCCCCTAATACACAGCCCGGATAATACCGCCATATACCCCCTAATACACAGCCCGGATAATACCGCCATATACCCCTAACACACAGCCCGGATAATACCGCCATATACCCCCTAATACACAGCCCGGATAATACCGCCATATACCCCTAATACACAGCCCGGATAATACCGCCATATACCCCTAATACACAGCCCGGATAATACCGCCATATACCCCCTAATACACAGCCCGGATAATACCGCCATATACCCCCTAACACACAGCCCGGATAATACCGCCATATACCCCCTAATACACAGCCCGGATAATACCGCCATATACCCCTGACACACAGCCCTGATAATACCGCCATATACCCCCTAATACACAGCCCGGATAATACCGCCATATACCCCCTAATACACAGCCCGGATAATACCGCCATATACCCCTAATACACAGCCCGGATAATACCGCCATATACCCCCTAATACACAGCCCGGATAATACCGCCATATAACCCCTAACACACAGCCCGGATAATACCGCCATATACCCCCTAACACACAGCCCGGATAATACCGCCATATACCCCTAATACACAGCCCGGATAATACCGCCATATACCCCCTAATACACAGCCCGGATAATACCGCCATATACCCCTAATACACAGCCCGGATAATACCGCCATATACCCCCTAATACACAGCCCGGATAATACCGCCATATACCCCTAATACACAGCCCGGATAATACCGCCATATACCCCCTAATACACAGCCCGGATAATACCGCCATATACCCCTAATACACAGCCCGGATAATACCGCCATATACCCCTAATACACAGCCCGGATAATACCGCCATATACCCCCTATACACAGCCCGGATAATACCGCCATATACCCCCTAATACACAGCCCGGATAATACCGCCATATACCCCTAATACACAGCCCTGATAATACCGCCATATACCCCTAATACACAGCCCGGATAATACCGCCATATACCCCTAATACACAGCCCGGATAATACCGCCATATACCCCCTAATACACAGCCCGGATAATACCGCCATATACCCCCTAACACACAGCCCGGATAATACCGCCATATACCCCCTAATACACAGCCCGGATAATACCGCCATATACCCCCTAATACACAGCCCGGATAATACCGCCATATACCCCCTAATACACAGCCCGTATAATACCGCCATATACCCCTAATACACAGCCCGGATAATACCGCCATATACCCCTAATGCACAGCCCGGATAATACCGCCATATACCCCCTAATACACAGCCCGGATAATACCGCCATATACCCCCTAATACACAGCCCGGATAATACCGCCATATACCCCTAATACACAGCCCGGATAATACCGCCATATACCCCTGACACACAGCCCTGATAATACCGCCATATACCCCCTAATACACAGCCCGGATAATACCGCCATATACCCCCTAATACACAGCCCGGATAATACCGCCATATACCCCTAATACACAGCCCGGATAATACCGCCATATACCCCCTAATACACAGCCCGGATAATACCGCCATATAACCCCTAACACACAGCCCGGATAATACCTCCATATACCCCCTAACACACAGCCCGGATAATACCGCCATATACCCCCTAATACACAGCCCGGATAATACCGCCATATACCCCCTAACACACAGCCCGGATAATACCGCCATATACCCCCTAATACACAGCCCGGATAATACCGCCATATACCCCCTAATACACAGCCCTGATAATACCGCCATATACCCCTAATACACAGCCCGGATAATACTGCCATATACCCCTAATACACAGCCCGGATAATACCGCCATATACCCCTAATACACAGCCCGGATAATACCGCCATATACCCCTAATACACAGCCCGGATAATGCCGCCATATACCCCCTAATACACAGCCCGGATAATACCGCCATATACCCCCAATACACAGCCCGGATAATACCGCCATATACCCCCTAATACACAGCCCGGATAATACCGCCATATACCCCCTAATACACAGCCCGGATAATACCGCCATATACCCCCAATACACAGCCCGGATAATACCGCCATATACCCCCTAATACACAGCCCGGATAATACCGCCATATACCCCCTAATACACAGCCCGGATAATACCGCCATATACCCCTAACACACAGCCCGGATGATACCGCCATATACCCCCTAATACACAGCCCGGATAATACCGCCATATACCCCTAATACACAGCCCGGATAATACCGCCATATACCCCTAATACACAGCCCGGATAATACCGCCATATACCCCCTAATACACAGCCCGGATAATACCGCCATATACCCCCTAACACACAGCCCGGATAATACCGCCATATACCCCCTAATACACAGCCCGGATAATACCGCCATATAACCCCTAACACACAGCCCGGATAATACCGCCATATACCCCTAATACACAGCCCGGATAATACCGCCATATACCCCCTAATACACAGCCCGGATAATACCGCCATATAACCCCTAACACACAGCCCGGATAATACCACCATATACCCCCTAACACACAGCCCGGATAATACCGCCATATACCCCCTAATACACAGCCCGGATAATACCGCCATATACCCCCTAACACACAGCCCGGATAATACCGCCATATACCCCTAATACACAGCCCGGATAATACCGCCATATACCCCCTAATACACAGCCCGGATAATACCGCCATATACCCCTAATACACAGCCCGGATAATACCGCCATATACCCCCTAATACACAGCCCGGATAATACCGCCATATACCCCTAATACACAGCCCGGATAATACCGCCATATACCCCCTAATACACAGCCCGGATAATACCGCCATATACCCCCTAACACACAGCCCGGATAATACCGCCATATACCCCCTAATACACAGCCCGGATAATACCGCCATATACCCCTAATACACAGCCCGGATAATACCGCCATATACCCCTAATACACAGCCCGGATAATACCGCCATATACCCCCTATACACAGCCCGGATAATACCGCCATATACCCCCTAATACACAGCCCGGATAATACCGCCATATACCCCTAATACACAGCCCTGATAATACCGCCATATACCCCTAATACACAGCCCGGATAATACCGCCATATACCCCTAATACACAGCCCGGATAATACCGCCATATACCCCCTAATACACAGCCCGGATAATACCGCCATATACCCCCTAACACACAGCCCGGATAATACCGCCATATACCCCCTAATACACAGCCCGGATAATACCGCCATATACCCCCTAATACACAGCCCGGATAATACCGCCATATACCCCCTAACACACAGCCCGGATAATACCGCCATATACCCCTAATACACAGCCCGTATAATACCGCCATATACCCCCTAACACACAGCCATGATAATACCGCCATATACCCCTAATACACAGCCCGGATAATACCGCCATATACCCCTAATACACAGCCCGGATCATACCGCCATATACCCCCTAACACACAGCCCGGATAATACCGCCATATACCCCCTAATACACAGCCCGGATAATACCGCCATATACCCCTAATACACAGCCCGGATAATACCGCCATATACCCCTAATACACAGCCCGGATAATACCGCCATATACCCCCTATACACAGCCCGGATAATACCGCCATATACCCCTAATACACAGCCCGGATAATACCGCCATATACCCCTAATACACAGCCCGGATAATACCGCCATATACCCCTAATACACAGCCCGGATAATACCGCCATATACCCCTAATACACAGCCCGGATAATACCGCCATATACCCCCTAATACACAGCCCGTATAATACCGCCATATACCCCTAATACACAGCCCGGATAATACCGCCATATACCCCCTAATACACAGCCCGGATAATACCGCCATATACCCCCTAATACACAGCCCGGATAATACCGCCATATACCCCTAATACACAGCCCGGATAATACCGCCATATACCCCTAATACACAGCCCGGATAATACCGCCATATACCCCCTAATACACAGCCCGGATAATACCGCCATATACCCCTAATACACAGCCCGGATAATACCGCCATATACCCCTGACACACAGCCCGGATAATACCGCCATATACCCCTAATACACAGCCCGGATAATACCGCCATATACCCCCTAATACACAGCCCGGATAATACCGCCATATACCCCTAATACACAGCCCGGATAATACCGCCATATACCCCTAATACACAGCCCGGATAATACCGCCATATACCCCCTAATACACAGCCCAGATAATACCGCCATATACCCCTGACACACAGCCCGGATAATACCGCCATATACCCCCTAATACACAGCCCGGATAATACTGCTGTATGTCAGTCCCAGCCTAGAGCGCAGCTCTCTCCCTGTCGTCACAGTGTGTCAGTGCCAGCCTGGAGCGCAGCTCTCTCGGTGTCGTCACAGTGTGTCAGTCCCAGCCTGGAGCGCAGCTCTCTCGGTGTCGTCACAGTGTGTCAGTCCCAGCCTGGAGCGCAGCTCTCTCGGTGTCGTCACAGTGTGTCAGTCCCAGCCTGGAGCGCAGCTCTCTCGGTGTCGTCACAGTGTGTCAGTCCCAGCCTGGAGCGCAGCTCTCTCGGTGTCGTCACAGTGTGTCAGTCCCAGCCTGGAGCGCAGCTCTCTCGGTGTCGTCACAGTGTGTCAGTCCCAGCCTGGAGCGCAGCTCTCTCGGTGTCGTCACAGTGTGTCAGTCCCAGCCTGGAGCGCAGCTCTCTCGGTGTCGTCACAGTGTGTCAGTCCCAGCCTGGAGCGCAGCTCTCTCGGTGTCGTCACAGTGTGTCAGTCCCAGCCTGGAGCGCAGCTCTCTCGGTGTCGTCACAGTGTGTCAGTCCCAGCCTGGAGCGCAGCTCTCTCGGTGTCGTCACAGTGTGTCAGTCCCAGCCTGGAGCGCAGCTCTCTCGGTGTCGTCACAGTGTGTCAGTCCCAGCCTGGAGCGCAGCTCTCTCGGTGTCGTCACAGTGTGTCAGTCCCAGCCTGGAGCGCAGCTCTCTCGGTGTCGTCACAGTGTGTCAGTCCCAGCCTGGAGCGCAGCTCTCTCGGTGTCGTCACAGTGTGTCAGTCCCAGCCTGGAGCGCAGCTCTCTCGGTGTCGTCACAGTGTGTCAGTCCCAGCCTGGAGCGCAGCTCTCTCGGTGTCGTCACAGTGTGTCAGTACCAGCCTGGAGCGCAGCTCTCTCGGTGTCGTCACAGTGTGTCAGTCCCAGCCTGGAGCGCAGCTCTCTCGGTGTCGTCACAGTGTGTCAGTCCCAGCCTGGAGCGCAGCTCTCTCGGTGTCGTCACAGTGTGTCAGTCCCAGCCTGGAGCGCAGCTCTCTCGGTGTCGTCACAGTGTGTCAGTCCCAGCCTGGAGCGCAGCTCTCTCGGTGTCGTCACAGTGTGTCAGCGCTCACCTGCTCTCTGTGTGGACCCTCCGGCTGATCTGAGGGTTTGAGCTTCTGCCTCTGGTTATTCTCCTCTGTCCCTCCTCCTCCTTATCTGCACAGGGTATGGATTAACCCCTTCCCTCCTTATCTGCACAGGGTATGGATTAACCCCTTCCCTCCTTATCTGCACAGGGTATGGATTAACCCCTTCCCTCCTTATCTGCACAGGGTATGGATTAACCCCTTCCCTCCTTATCTGCACAGGGTATGGATTAACCCCTTCCCTCCCAGCTGCACAGGGTATGGATTAACCCCTTCCCTCCTTATCTGCACAGGGTATGGATTAACCCCTTCCCTCCTTATCTGCACAGGGTATGGATTAACCCCTTCCCTCCTTATCTGCACAGGGTATGGATTAACCCCTTCCCTCCCAGCTGCACAGGGTATGGATTAACCCCTTCCCTCCCTGCTGCATAGGCAATCACTGTGACAATGACTATTTTGTTCTGAGGCAAGTGATTATAACTATTGGCACTGGCGGGGGGGCGGGGGGGGTGGGAGGCACGTGCTGTGACTATTGGCATTAGGGGAAAGCACTGTGACCATGACCTTTGGCTTGGGGCCAGTAGTACTGTGATTATTGGGTTCTGGTGGAAAGTATTATTACTCTGTCTTTTGGCTACTATGGGCAAGCACTGTGACTATGACTACTATTAGCTATTGGGGCAGAGTACTGTGACTATATCTATGGCTACTGAGGGCAAGCACTGTGACTATGACTACTATTAGCTATTGGGGCAGAGTACTGTGACTATGACTATTGGCTTCTAGGAGTAAGTACTGTGACTATATCTATGGCTACTGGGAGTAAGCACTGTGACTATGACTACTATTAGCTATTGGGGCAGAGTACTGTGACTATATCTATGGCTACTGGGGGCAAACACTGTGACTATGACTACTATTAGCTATTGGGGCAGAGTACTATGACTATCACTACTGGCTACTCAGGACAAGCACTGTGACTATGACAAATGGCTACTGGGGGGCAATTACTGAGAATTTTGGCTACTGGAAGCAAGAATGTGACTATTTGTTACTGAGGGCAAGGACTGAGACTATTGGCTACTAGGGGTAAGCTCTATGACTTTTGGCTACTTGGGACAAGCACTGTGACTATGACTATTGGCTATTGGGAACAAGCACTGTGACCAGGGCCGGATTAAGAGTGGTGGGGGCCTCTGGGCACAAACTGATGGCGGCCCTTCCAACAATGTTTTTGGAAGTATATAGCCAGTCAGCCTGTTTAGAATACAGCCACCAGTCCCCATGTAGTATACAGCCCCCAGCCCCCTGTAGTATACAGCCACCAGCCCCCTGTAGTATATAGCCACCAGCCCCCTGTAGTATATAGCCAGCCAGACCCCTGTAGAATATAGTCAGCCCCCTGTAGTATACGGCCTACCAGCCTCTGTAGAATATAGCTGCCTGACCCCTGTAGTATATAGCCTGCCAGCCCCCTGTAGTATATAGCCTGCCAGTCCCCTATAGAATACAGCCAGCCCCCTGTAGTATATAGCCTGCCAGCCCCCTGTAGTATATAGCCTGCCAGTCCCCTATAGAATACAGCCAGCCCCCTGTAGTATATAGCCTGCCAGCCCCCTATAGAATACAGCCAGCCCCCTGTAGTATACAGCCACCAGCCCCCTGTAGTATACAGCCACCAGCCCACAGTAGTATAAAGTCACCAGCCCCCAGTAGAATATAGTCAGCCCCCAGTAGTATATAGCCTGCCAGCCCCCTGTAGAATATAGTCAGCCCCATGTAGAATACAGCCTGCCAGCCTCTGTAGAATATAGCTGCCTGCCCCCTCTAGTATATAGCCTGCCAGCCCCCTGTAGAATACAGCCAGCCCCTGTAGTATATAGCCTGCCAGCCCCCTTTAGTATATAGCCTGCCAGCCCCCTGTAGAATACAGCCAGCCCCTGTAGTATATAGCCTACCAGCCCCCTATAGAATACAGCCAGCCCCCTGTAGTATATAGCCTGCCAGCCCCCTATAGAATACAGCCAGCCCCCTGTAGTATACAGCCAGCCCCCTATAGTATATAGCCAGCCAGCCCCCTGTAGTATACAGCCAGCCCCCTGTAGAATACAGCCACCAGCCCCTGTAGTATATAGCCTGCCAGCCGCCTGTAGTATATAGCCTGCCAGCCCCCTGTAGTATATAGCCTGCCAGCCCCCTGTAGTATATAGCCTGCCAGCCCCCTGTAGTATATAGCCTGCCAGCCCCCTGTAGAATACAGCCAGCCCCCCGTAGTATACAGCCAGCCCCCTGTAGAATACAGCCAGCCCCCTGTAGAATACAGCCAGCCCCCCGTAGTATACAGCCAGCCCCCTGTAGAATACAGCCAGCCCCCTGTAGTATATAGCCTGCCAGCCCCCTGTAGTATACAGCCAGCCCCCTATAGTATATAGCCAGCCAGACCCCTGTAGAATACAACCAGCCCCCTATAGTATATAGGCTGCCAGCCCCCCGTAGAATACAGCCAGCCCCCTGGAGCGCAGCTCTCTCGGTGTCGTCACAGTGTGTCAGTCCCAGCCTGGAGCACAGCTCTCTCCGTGTCGTCACAGTGTGTCAGTCCCAGCCTGGAGCGCAGCTCTCTCGGTGTCGTCACAGTGTGTCAGTCCCAGCCTGGAGCACAGCTCTCTCCGTGTCGTCACAGTGTGTCAGTCCCAGCCTGGAGCGCAGCTCTCTCGTGTCGTCACAGTGTGTCAGTCCCAGCCTGGAGCGCAGCTCTCTCGGTGTCGTCACAGTGTGTCAGTCCCAGCCTGGAGCGCAGCTCTCTCGGTGTCGTCACAGTGTGTCAGTCCCAGCCTGGAGCGCAGCTCTCTCGGTGTCGTCACAGTGTGTCAGTCCCAGCCTGGAGCGCAGCTCTCTCGGTGTCGTCACAGTGTGTCAGTCCCAGCCTGGAGCGCAGCTCTCTCGGTGTCGTCACAGTGTGTCAGCGCTCACCTGCTCTCTGTGTGGACCCTCCGGCTGATCTGAGGGTTTGAGCTTCTGCCTCTGGTTATTCTCCTCTGTCCCTCCTCCTCCTTATCTGCACAGGGTATGGATTAACCCCTTCCCTCCTTATCTGCACAGGGTATGGATTAACCCCTTCCCTCCTTATCTGCACAGGGTATGGATTAACCCCTTCCCTCCTTATCTGCACAGGGTATGGATTAACCCCTTCCCTCCTTATCTGCACAGGGTATGGATTAACCCCTTCCCTCCTTATCTGCACAGGGTATGGATTAACCCCTTCCCTCCTTATCTGCACAGGGTATGGATTAACCCCTTCCCTCCCTGCTGCACAGGGTATGGATTAACCCCTTCCCTCCCTGCTGCATAGGCAATCACTGTGACAATGACTATTTTGTTCTGAGGCAAGTGATTATAACTATTGGCACTCGGGGAGTGGGGGGGGGGGGGGGCTGTTGGCATTAGGGGAAAGCACTGTGACCATGACCTTTGGCTTGTGGCCAGTAGTACTGTGATTATTGGGTTCTGGTGGAAAGTATTATTACTCTGTCTTTTGGCTACTATGGGCAAGCACTGTGACTATTGGCTTTTGAGGTTACTGTGAATAAGGCTATTGGCTACTAGGGGTAAACACTGTGACTATATCTATGGCTACTGGGGGCAAGCACTGTGACTATGACTACTATTAGCTATTGGGGCAGAGTACTAAGACTATGACTATTGGCTTCTAGGAGTAAGCACTGTGACTATGACTACTATTAGCTATTGGGGCAGAGTACTGTGACTATATCTATGGCTACTGGGGGCAAGCACTGTGACTATGACTACTATTAGCTATTGGGGCAGAGTACTATGACTATCACTACTGGCTACTCAGGACAAGCACTGTGACTATGACAAATGGCTACTGGGGGGCAATTACTGAGAATTTTGGCTACTGGAAGCAAGAATGTGACTATTTGTTACTGAGGGCAAGGACTGAGACTATTGGCTACTAGGGGTAAGCTCTATGACTTTTGGCTACTTGGGACAAGCACTGTGACTATGACTATTGGCTATTGGGAACAAGCACTGTGACCAGGGCCAGATTAAGAGTGGTGGGGGCCTCTGGGCACAAACTGATGGCGGCCCTTCCAACAATGTTTTTGGAAGTATATAGCCAGTCAGCCTGTTTAGAATACAGCCACCAGTCCCCATGTAGTATACAGCCCCCAGCCCCCTGTAGTATACAGCCACCAGCCCCCTGTAGTATATAGCCACCAGCCCCCTGTAGTATATAGCCAGCCAGACCCCTGTAGTATATAGCCAGCCAGACCCCTGTAGAATATAGTCAGCCCCCTGTAGTATACGGCCTACCAGCCTCTGTAGAATATAGCTGCCTTCCCCCTGTAGTATACGGCCTACCAGCCTCTGTAGAATATAGCTGCCTGCCCCCTGTAGTATATAGCCTGCCAGCCCCGTAGTATATAGCCTGCCAGCCCCCTGTAGTATATATACAGCCAGCCCCCTGTAGTATATAGCCTGCCAGCCCCCTGTAGTATATAGCCTGCCAGTCCCCTATAGAATACAGCCAGCCCCCTGTAGTATATAGCCTGCCAGCCCCCTATAGAATACAGCCAGCCCCCTGTAGTATACAGCCACCAGCCCCCTTTAGTATACAGCCACCAGCCCACAGTAGTATAAAGCCACCAGCCCCCAGTAGAATATAGTCAGCCCTCAGTAGTATATA
This sequence comes from Engystomops pustulosus, assembly GCF_040894005.1. Classification (NCBI taxonomy): domain Eukaryota; kingdom Metazoa; phylum Chordata; class Amphibia; order Anura; family Leptodactylidae; genus Engystomops; species Engystomops pustulosus. The sequence continues at coordinate 213,833,314 of NC_092415.1, forward strand.
GCCTGCCAGCCCCCTGTAGAATATAGTCAGCCCCATGTAGAATACAGCCTGCCAGCCTCTGTAGAATATAGCTGCCTGCCCCCTCTAGTATATAGCCAGCCAGCCCCCCGTAGTATACAGCCAGCCCCCTGTAGAATACAGCCAGCCCCCTGTAGTATATAGCCACCAGCCCCCTGTAGAATATAGTCAGCCCCATGTAGAATACAGCCTGCCAGCCTCTGTAGAATATAGCTGCCTGCCCCCTCTAGTATATAGCCTGCCAGCCCCCTGTAGAATACAGCCAGCCCCTGCAGTATATAGCCTGCCAGCCCCCTGTAGAATACAGCCAGCCCCCTGTAGAATACAGCCAGCCCCCTGTAGTATATAGCCTGCCAGCCCCCTGTAGTATACAGCCAGCCCCCTATAGTATATAGCCAGCCAGCCCCCTGTAGAATACAGCCAGCCCCCTGTAGTATACAACCAGCCCCCTATAGTATATAGGCTGCCAGCCCCCTGTAGAATACAGCCAGCCCCCTGTAGTATATAGCCTGCCAGCCCCCTGTAGAATACAGCCAGCCCGTTGTAGTATATAGCCTGCCAGCCCCCTGTAGAATACAGCCAGCCCCCTGTAGTATACAACCAGCCCCTTATAGTGCATAGCCTGCCAGCCCCCCGTAGAATACAGCCAGCCCCCTGTGGAATAGAGCCAGCCCCCTGTAGAATATAGCTTCCAGCCCCCTGTTGTATATATAGCCTGCCAGCCCCCTGTAGAATATAGCTGCCTGCCCCCTGTAGTATATAGCCTGCCAGCCCCCTGTAGAATATAGCTGCCTGCCCCCTGTAGTATATAGCCTGCCAGCCCCCTGTAGAATATAACTGCCTGCCCCCTGTAGTATATAGCCTGCCAGCCCCCTTTAATATATAGCCTGCCAGCCTTCTGTAGAATACAGCCACCAGCCCCCTGTAGTATACAGCCAGCCCCCTGTAGTATACAGCCACCAGCCCCTGTAATATATAGCCACCAGCCCCCTGTAGAATACAGCCACCAGCCCCCAGTGTTATAAAGCCACCAGCCCCCAGTTATATACATCCAGCCAGCCCCCATGTAGTATACAGCCAGCCCCCTGTAGTATACAGCCACCAGCCCCATGTAGTATAATGCCACCAGCCCCCAGTAGAAAACAGCCTCCAGCCCCCTGTAGTATACAACCACCAGCCCCCTGTAGTATACAGCCACCAGCCCCTGTAGTATATAGCCAGCCAGCCCCCAGTAGTATACAGCCACCAGTCCCCATGTAGTATACAGCCAGCCTGCCCCCAGTAGTATACAGCCACCAGTCCCCAGTAGTATACAGCCAGGCAGCCCTATGTAGTATACAGCCACCAGCCCCCAGTAGCATACAGCCAGCCCACAGTAGTATACAGCCGTCAGTCCCCAGTCATATACAGCCTGCCCCTAGTAGTATACAGCCAGGCAGCCCTATGTAGTATACAGCCACTAGCCCCCAGTAGGATACAGCCACCAGCCTCACTGACACAGCTGACATCCTAGATCCCTATGTGCGATGTGGCCGAGCTGAGTCACTGACTGTCTGAAACTGGTGGGGGCCCCTTTAAAAGTGAAAGTGGTGGGGGCCCCTGGGCTCGAGCCCCAGGAGCCCCTCCTTTCATCCGCCCCTGACTGTGACCATGAATTTTAGTTTCCCGGGCAAGTACTGTGACTATGACTCTTGGCTACTGGGGACAAGTGCTGTGACTATTACTATTGGCTACTGGGGACAAGCACTGTGACTATGATTATTGGCTACAGGGGACAAACACTGAGACTATGACTATTGGCTACTGGGGACAAGTACTGTGATTATGACTATTGGCTGCTTGGGAAAAGTGCTCTGACTATGAATATTGGCTACTGGGGACAAGCGCTGTGACTATGAAAACTGGCTACCGGGGACAAGCACTGTGATTATGACTATTGGCTACAGGGGACAAGTGCTGTGATTATAACTATTGGCTACTGGGGACAAGTGCTGTGACTATGACTATTGGCTACTGGGGACAAGTACTGTGACTATGACTATTGGCTACTGGGGACAAACACTGAGACTATGACTATTGGCTACTGGGGAAAAGTGCTCTGACTATGAATATTGGCTACTGGGGCAAGCACTGTGATTATGACTATTGGCTACAGGGGACAAGTGCTGTGACTATGAAAACTGGCTACTAGGGACAAGCACTGTGATTATAACTATTGGCTACTGGGGCAAGCACTGTGATTATGACTATTGGCTACTGGAGACAAGTGCTGTGACTATGACTATTGGCTACTGGGGAAAAGTGCTTTGACAATGACTATTGGCTACTGGGGACAAGCATTGTGACTATGACTATTGGCTACTGGGGACAAACACTGAGACTATGACTATTGGCTACTGGGGACAAACACTGAGACTATGACTATTGGCTACTGGGGAAAAGTGCTGTGACTATGACTATTGGCTACTGGGGACAAACACTGAGACCATGACTATTGGCTACTGGGGACAAGTACTGTGACTATGACTATTGGCTACAGGGGACAAACACTGAGACTATGACTATTGGCTACTGGGGACAAGTCCTGTGACTATGACTATTGGCTACTGGGGACAAACACTTAGACTATGACCATTGGCTACCGTGGACAAGCACTGTGACTATGACTATTGGCTACTGGAGACAAACACTGAGACTATGACCATTGGCTACTGGGGACAAGTGCTGTGACTATGACTATTGGCTACTGGGGACAAGCACGGTGACTATGATTAATGGCTACTGGGGACAAGTGCTGTGACTATGACTATTGGCTGCCGGGGACAAGCACGGTGACTATGATTATTGGTTACTGGAGACAAGCGCAGTGACTATGACTATTGGCTACTGGGGACAAGCACTGTGACTATGACTATTGGCTACTGGGGACAAGCAGGGTGACTATGACTATTGGCTACTGGGGAAAAGCACTGTGACCATGACTATTGGCTACAGGGGACAAGTACTGTGACTATGACTATTGGCTACTGGGGACAAGCAGGGTGACCATGACTATTGGCTACTGGGGACAAGTGCTGTGACTATGACTATTGGCTACTGGGGACAAGCACTGTGACTATGACTATTGGCTACTGGGGACAAGTGCTGTGTCAGGGTGTTGGGAGTATGTATTAGGGGTGCTGGGATGTTGGGGTCTGTATCAGGGGTGTCGGAGTGTTGGGGTCTGTATTAGGGGTGTTGTGGGTCTGTATTAGGGGTGTTGGGCTCTCGAGGTCTAAATTAGGGGTGTCAGGGTCTGTATTGGGGGTCTGTATTAAGGGTGCTGAGTGTTGGGGGTCTGTATTAGGGGTGTCGGGGTGTTGGGGTCTGTATTAGGGGTGTTGGGGGTCTGTATTAAGGGTGCTGGGATTTTGGGGTCTGTATCAGGGGTGTCGGGGGTCTGTATTAGGGTGTCGGAGTGTTGGGGTCTGTATTAGGGGTGTTGGGTTGTTGGGGGTCTGTATTAGGGGTGTCGGGGTGTTGGGGTCTGTATTAGGGGTGTCGGGCGTCTGTATTAGGGGTGTCCGGGTGATGAGGGCTGTATTAGGGGTGTTGGGTTGTTGGGGGTCTGTATTAGGGAGACCATGACTATTGGCTACGGGGGACAAGTACTGTGACTATGACTATTGGCTACTGGGGACAAACACTGAGACTATGACTATTGGCTACTGGGGACAAGTGCTGTGATTGTAACTATTGGCTACCGGGGACTAGCACTGTGACTATGACTATTGGCTACTGGAGACAAACACTGAGACTATGACTATTGGCTACTGGGGACAAGTACTGTGACTATGACTATTGGCTACTGTGGACAAACACTGAGACTATGACTATTGGCTACCGGGGACAAGCACTATGACTATGACTATTGGCTACTAGAGACAAACACTGAGACTATGACTATTGGCTACTGGGGACAAGCACGGTGACTATGATTAATGGCTACTGGGGACAAGTGCTGTGACTATGACTATTGGCTGCTGGAGACAAGTGCCTTGACTATGACTATTGGCTACTGGGGACAAGCACTGTGACTATGACTCTTGGCTACTGGGGACAAGCGCTGTGACTATGACTATTGGCTACTGGGGACAAGCAGGGTGACTATGACTATTGGCTACTGGGGACAAGCACTGTGACCATGACTATTGGCTACAGGGGACAAGTACTGTGACTATGACTATTGGCTACAGTAGACAAGTGCCTTGACTATGAATATTGGTTACTGGGAACAAGCAGGGTAACTATGACTATTGGCTACTGAGGACAAGCAGGGTGACCATGACTATTGGCTACTGGGGACAAGCAGGGTGACCATGACTATTGGCTACTGGGGACAAGCAGGGTGACCATGACTATTGGCTACTGGGGACAAGCAGGGTGACCATGACTATTGGCTACTGGGGACAAGCAGGGTGACCATGACTATTGGATACTGGGGACAAGCAGGGTAACTATGACTATTGGCTACTGGGGACAAGTGCTGTGACTATGACTATTGGCTACTGGGGACAAGCAGGGTGACCATGACTATTGGCTACTGGGGACAAGTGCTGTGACTATGACTATTGGCTAATGGGGACAAGTGCTGTGACTATGACTATTGGCTACTGGGGACAAGCACTGTGACTATGACTATTGGCTACTGGGGACAAGCACTGTGACTATGACTATTGGCTACTGGGGACAAGTGATGTGTCAGGGTGTTGGGAGTATGTATTAGGGCTGCTGGGATGTTGGGGTCTGTATCAGGGGTGTTGGGCTCTTGAGGTCTATATTAGGGGTGTCAGGGTCTGTATTGGGGGTCTGTATTAGGGGTGCTGAGTGTTGGGGGTGTGTATTAGGGGTGTCGGGGTGATGAGGGCTGTATTAGGGGTGTCGGAGTCTTAGGGGTCTGTATTAGGGGTGTCTCGGTTTGGGGGGTCTGTATTAGGAGTGTCGGGGTCTTGGGGGTCTGTATTAGGGGTGTCCGGGTCTTAGGGGTCTGTATTAGGGGTGTCTCGGTTTGGGGGGTCTGTATTAGGAGTGTCGGGGTCTTGGGGGTCTGTATTAGGGGTGTATGGGTTTTGGGGGTCTGTATTAGGGGTGTCGGGTGTTGGGGGTCTGTATTAGGGGTGTCGGGGTGATGAGGGCTGTATTTGGGGTGTCCTGGTGATGAGGGCTGTATTAGGGGTTTTGGGGGCTGTATTAGGGGTGTTGGGGCTGTATTAGGGGTGTCGGGTGTTGGGGGTCTGTATTAGGGGTGTCGGGGTTCTGTATTAGGGGTGTCGGGGTGATGAGGGCTGTATTAGGGGTGTCTGGGTTTTGGGGGTCTGTATTAGGGGTGTCGGGTGCTGGGGGTCTGTATTAGGGGTGTCGGGGTCTTGGGGGTCTGTATTAGGGGTTTCGGGGTCTTGGGTCACGGTGTTGCATCCTTTAGCTGTAGCGTCTCAGGCACGTTGTTGCAGCGCCTCTGATGTCACGGGGGGAAGGGGGAGCTTCTACAATCCGGGTCATTAACCCCAGCAGTCACTTGGATGAGGAGTGAAGGTCGGAACTAGGACATAGTACAAGTTATCGGCGAGTTGAGGGCCGCGGTCTCATCTGGAGGTTTGGATTATGAACTTATAGATCTAGATAAAGACTTGTCCCTGACGGAGATCGTCATCTACCATGGGACCAGGGAAATGTAGACTAGGACTTCCCTCATGTGCGGAGGTGTCTGGCCATGATGCAGGGGACATCAGCGGTGGCTTCTCATGGGTCTATCTCATGTGGACTTCCATGGCTCCTGTCCTGTATTCTCCTGTTAGACCCGGTCAGTGATCCATGGCCATGACCACACATGAGGCTCTCAGCAGACAGGACATAAAATGCACTAGAGAGTCTGGACAGATGTAGACCATTTTCTGACAACCCTTCAATCTTTTCATGACGTAAGAGACTTGTGATGGTTTTCCCTCGAATATTCCCTGTTATATGCCGTGTTATAGTCTAGAAACAGATTTCTGTAGTTGAAGCTTAGTGAGTGCTGATTGACCTTCACCCCATCAAAGGAATCTAAATCCAGGTCATAGATCATGGAAGATCATCATCCCATTTATGGAGGCCTAGACCAGGTGACAGGTCATGGAAGATCATCATCCCATCTATGGAGGCCTAGACCAGGTGACAGGTCATGGAAGATCATCATCCCATCTATGGAGGCCTAGACCAGGTGACAGGTCATGGAAGATCATCATCCCATCTATGGAGGCCTAGACCAGGTGACAGGTCATGGAAGATCATCATCCCATCTATGGAAGCCTAGACCAGGTGACAGGTCATGGAAGATCATCATCCCATCTATGGAGGCCTAGACCAGGTGACAGGTCATGGAAGATCATCATCCCGTCTATGGAGGCCTAGACCAGGTGACAGGTCATGGAAGATCATCATCCCATCTATGGAAGCCTAGACCAGGTGACAGGTCATGGAAGATCATCATCCCATCTATGGAGGCCTAGACCAGGTGACAGGTCATGGAAGATCATCATCCCATCTATGGAAGCCTAGACCAGGTGACAGGTCATGGAAGATCATCATCCCGTCTATGGAGGCCTAGACCAGGTCACAGGTCATGGAAGATCATCATCCCATCTATGGAAGCCTAGACCAGGTGACAGGTCATGGAAGATCATCATCCCATCTATGGAGGCCTAGACCAGGTGACAGGTCATGGAAGATCATCATCCCGTCTATGGAGGCCTAGACCAGGTGACAGGTCATGGAAGATCATCATCCCATCTATGGAGGCCTAGACCAGGCCACATTAATTGCAAGTGTTTGGGGTGGGACGAGACCCCATCGCTGTCCGGCCGAAGTTTGTGGGAACATGAGTTTTATTTTCCTGAAAATAAGAAAATGTTAATTTAATATATAAACAGATGAAAATGGGAGTGTCACGGGTGCTCCTGCACTCCCTGTCTCGGATCGCGGGCGCATCCGTGCTCCTCCGTGTGCCCCCGCTGCAGCCCGGCCAGTTCACTCACCTCTCCCGGATCCTGCTCTTCCCCGGACTTGACGTTGCATCTCTGCCGCCTGCCCTGACCCCGAGCCTGGACCTGACCATGAGTCTGTCTTCCTCTAAGGTACCTCGACCTTGGCTGCCACCGCAGGCTAGCCGCACCTGGGAACGACCTGGTGGTATCCTGCCGCAGCAAGTCCAACCTGCTTTGCGGTGGGCTCTGGTCCCAGGTGTCGGCTAGTACAATCTCCAGCGGGGGTCCGGAGGATCCACTGATCCTGACAGGGAGCTCGATAACCCCCACCATCTGCAGGCAGTTACCTACAATATTGCAGAAAGAAGAAGCGGCTTATTGAAGACTTTAATATTTGAAGTTTATTGTTTTTTGAAGAACTTGTAGATCTTCATCGGGCATAAAACAGACTATGATTTAGGAGAAGCTCATTCAGCCCTGACCTATAGTAACCCCGGATGGTCACACAGATGATTGTGGTATCTCTCCATCTGATAATACCACAGTATAAGGTGCGAGACCCTGGACCATGGACCTGCATTTATGGAGGGAAGACTCCTGCCTCAGCTTCTTATAGTCAACTTTCAGATAAGCAGCTTTCAGGTTCATCACAGGGTCCCATTATCAGGCTCCACAAAAAAGAATGTGGCCCTCGCATTGTCTATGATTGCGAGCTTAAGGGCCCAGCCCGTAATGTAAACTGAGGATTTACAAGCCCCTGACCAGAAAAATTTGCTGCACCTCAAACCCCCTCAATACAACATCACAATCATTTAACAAGACTGGCAACCTCCATTACCCCTGACCAAAAACTGCTGCATCTCATAGAACTCTGACCAAGAAGACCTGTTACACCTTGTTATCCTTGACCAAGACCTGCTGCCCTTCCTTAACCTTCAACAAGACCTGCTGCCCTTCCTTATCCTTCAACAAGACCTGCTGCACCTCACAACCCCTGACTAAGACCTGCTGCACCTCACAACCCCTGACCAAGACCTGCTGCACCTCACAACCCCTGATGAAGACCTGCTGTACCTCACAACCCCTAATCAAGACCTGCTGCACCTCACAACCCCTGACCAAGACCTGCTGCACCTCACAACCCCTGACCAAGACCTGCTGCACCTCACAACCCCTGACCAAGACCTGCTGCACCTCACAACCCCTGACCAAGACCTGCTGCACCTCACAACCCCTGACCAAGACCTGCTGCACCTCACAACCCCTGATCAAGACCTGCTGCACCTCACAACCCCTGACCAAGACCTTCTGCATCTCACAACCCCTGACCAAGACCTGCTGCACCTCACAACCCCTGACCAAGACCTGCTGCACCTCACAACCCCTGACCATGACCTGCTGTACCTCACAACCCCTGACCAAGACCTACTGCACCTCACAACCCCTGACCGAGACCTGCTGCACCTCACAACCCCTGATGAAGACCTGCTGTACCTCACAACCCCTGATCAAGACCTGCTGCACCTCACAACCCCTGACCAAGACCTGCTGTACCTCACAACCCCTGATCAAGACCTGCTGCACCTCACAACCCCTGACCAAGACCTGCTGCACCTCACAACCCCTGATGAAGACCTGCTGCACCTCACAACCCCTGACCAAGACCTGCTGCAACTCACAACCCCTGACCAAGACCTGCGGCACCTCACAACCCCTGACCAAGACCTGCTGTACCTCACAACCCCTGACCAAGACCTGCTGCACCTCACAACCCCTGATGAAGACCTGATGCACCTCACAACCCCTGACCAAGACCTGCTGCACCTCACAAACCCTGACCAAGACCTGCTGCACCTCACAACCCCTGACCAAGACCTGCTGCACCCCACAACCACTGACCAAGACCTGCTGCACCTCACAACCCCTGACCAAGACCTGCTGTACCTCACAACCCCTGACCAAGACCTGCTGCACCTCACAACCCCCGACCAATATCTACTGCACCTCACAACCCCTGACCAAGACCTGCTGCACCTCACAACCCCTGACCAAGACCTGCTGCACCTCACAACCCCTGACCAAGACCTGCTGCACCTCACAACCCCTGACCAAGACCTGCTGCACCTCACAACCCCTGACCAAGACCTGCTGCACCTCACAACCCCTGACCAAGACCTGCTGCACCTCACAACCCCTGACCAAGACCTGCTGCACCTCACAAGCCCTGACCAAGACCTGCTGCACCTCACAAGCCCTGACCAAGACCTGCTGCACCTCACAACCCCTGACCAAGACCTGCTGCACCCCACAACCACTGACCAAGACCTGCTGCACCTCACAACCCCTGACCAAGACCTGCTGCACCTCACAACCCCTGACCAAGACCTGCTGCACCTCACAACCCCCGACCAATATCTACTGCACCTCACAACCCCTGACCAAGACCTGCTGCACCTCACAACCCCTGACCAAGACCTGCTGCACCTCACAACCCCTGACCAAGACTTGCTGCACCTCACAACCCCTGACCAAGACCTGCTGCACCTCACAACCCCTGACCAAGACCTGCTGCACCTCACAACCCCTGACCAAGACCTGCTGCACCTCACAACCCCTGACCAAGACCTGCTGCACCTCACAAGCCCTGACTAAGACCTGCTGTACCTCACAACCCCTGACCACGACCTGCTGCACCTCACAACCCCCGACCAAGACCTGCTGTACCTCACAACCCCTGACCAAGACCTGCTGCACCTCAAAACCCTTGACCAAGACCTGCTGTACCTCACAACCCCTGACCAAGACCTGCTGTACCTCACAACCCCTGATCAAGACCTGCTGCACCTCACAACCCGTGACCAAGACCTGCTGCACCTCACAACCCCTGACCAAGACCTGCTGCACCTCACAACCCCTGACCAAGACCTGCTGCACCTTACAACCCCTGACCAAGACATTTTGTACCTTACAAGCCCTGACCAAGACCTGCTGCACCTCACAACCCCTGACCAAGACCTGCTGCACCTCACAACCCCTGACCAAGACCTGCTGCACCTTACAACCCCTGACCAAGACATTTTGTACCTTACAAGCCCTTACCAAGACCTGCTGCACCTCACAACCCCTGACCAAGACCTGCTGCACCTCACAACCCCTGACCAAGACCTGCTGCACCTCACAACCCCTGACCAAGACCTGCTGCACTCCACAACCCCTGACCAAGACCTGCTGCACCTCACAACCCCTGACCAAGACCTGCTGCACCTCACAACCCCTGACCAAGACCTGCTGCACCTCACAACCCCTGACCAAGACCTGCTGCACCTCACAACCCCTGACCAAGACCTGCTGCACTCCACAACCCCTGACCAAGACCTGCTGCACCTCACAACCCCTGACCAAGACCTGCTGCACCTCACAACCCCTGACCAAGACCTGCTGCACCTCACAACCCCTGACCAAGACCTGCTGCACCTCACAACCCCTGACCAAGACCTGCTGCACCTCACAACCCCTGACCAAGACCTGCTGCACCTCACAACCCCTGATGAAGACCTGCTGTACCTCACAACCCCTGACCAAGATCTGCTGCACCTCACAACCCCTGACCAAGACCTTCTGCACCTCACAACCCCTGACCAAGACCTGCTGCACCTCACAACACCTGACCAACACCTGCTGCACCTCACAACCCCTGACCAAGACCTGCTGCACCTCACAACCCCTGACCAAGACCTTCTGCACCTCACAACACCTGACCAACACCTTCTGCACCTCATAACCCCTGACCAAGACCTGCTGCACCTCACAAGCCCTGACCAATACCTGCTGCACCTCACAACCCCTGACCAATATCTACTGCACCTCACAACCCCTGACCAACATCTTCTGCACCTCATAACCCCTGACCAAGACCTGCTGCATCTCACAACCCCTGACCAAGACCTGCTGCACCCCACAACCCCTGACCAAGACCTGCTGCACATCACAACCCCTGACCAAGACCTGCTGCACCTCACAACCCCTGACCAAGACCTGCTGCATCTCACAACCCCTGACCAAGACCTGCTGCACCTCACAACCCCTGACCAAGACCTGCTGCACCTCACAACCCCTGACCAAGACCTGCTGCACCTCACAACCCCTGACCAAAATCTACTGCATCTCACAACCCCTGACCAAGACCTGCTGTACCTCACAACCCCTGACCAAGACCTGCTGCACCTCACAAGCCCTGACTAAGACCTGCTGTACCTCACAACCCCTGACCACGACCTGCTGCACCTCACAACCACCCACCAAGACCTGCTGTACCTCACAACCCCTGACCAAGACCTGCTGCACCTCAAAACCCTTGACCAAGACCTGCTGCACCTCACAGCCCCTGACCAAGACCTGCTGTACCTCACAACCCCTGATCAAGACCTGCTGCACCTCACAACCCGTGACCAAGACCTGCTGCACCTCACAACCCCTGACCAAGACCTGCTGCACCTCACAACCCCTGACCAAGACCTGCTGCACCTTACAACCCCTGACCAAGACATTTTGTACCTTACAAGCCCTGACCAAGACCTGCTGCACCTCACAACCCCTGACCAAGACCTGCTGCACCTCTCAACCCCTGACCAAGACCTGCTGCACCTCACAACCCCTGACCAAGACCTGCTGCACTCCACAACCCCTGACCAAGACCTGCTGCACCTCACAACCCCTGACCAAGACCTGCTGCACCTCACAACCCTTCACCAATATCTACTGCACCTCACAACCCCTGACCAAGACCTGCTGCATCTCACAACCCCTGACCAAGACCTGCTGCACCTCACAACCCCTGACCAAGACCTGCTGCACCTCACAACCCCTGACCAAGACCTGCTGCACCTCACAACCCCTGACCAAGACCTGCTGCACCTCACAACACCTGACCAAGACCTGCTGCACCTCACAACCCCTGACCAAGACCTGCTGTACCTCACAACCGCTGACCAAGACCTGCTGCACCTCACAACCCCTGACCAACATCTTCTGCACCTCATAACCCCTGACCAAGGCCTGCTGCATCTCACAACCCCTGACCAAGACCTGCTGCACCTCACAACCTCTGACCAAGACCTGCTGCACCTCACAACCCCTGACCAAGACCTGCTGCACCTCACAACCCCTGACCAAGACCTGCTACACCTCACAACCCCTGACCAACATCTTCTGCACCTCATAACCCCTGACCAAGACCTGCTGCACCTCACAACCCCTGACCAAGACCTGCTGCACCTCACAACCCCTGACCAAGACCTGCTGCACCTCACAACCCCTGACCAAGACCTGCTGCACCTCACAACCCCTGACCAAGACCTGCTGCACCTCACAACCCCTGAGCAAGACCTGCTGCACCTCACAACCCCTGACCAAGACCTGCTGCACCTCACAACCCCTGACCAACATCTTCTGCACCTCATAACCCCTGACCAAGACCTGCTGCACCTCACAACCCCTGACCAAGACCTGCTGCACCTCACAACCCCTGACCAAGACCTGCTGCACCTCACAACCCCTGACCAAGACCTGCTGCACCTCACAACCCCTGACCAAGACCTGCTGCACCTCACACCCCCTGACCAAGACCTGCTGAACCTCAAAACCTTCGGCCAAGGCCTACAGCAAGTCAAAACCCCTGACCTTGCTCAGCACCTGACAAATCAGCTGCGGCCTGCACTGGACCTGTGTCCTCCATGATGTGGCAGCGCTTGCTCTATGTAGTCTGTTAATAATTCATCTGGACAAGTCGCAATTTCCAAGGCCACAACCTTGAATCTGTGTCAATAGTGAGACAGAAGTGACCCTCGATCTTGGCGAGTGCAGTCGTAGTCCCTGATCATTGCAGAATATTGTGGATTGTCCACTGCAGGTTATTGATAGTCCTGGGAATTATTACAGGATACACCCTGTAATAACTCTGACCCCTCCCCGGAGACACCTGCATCACACATACATCATCCATACACGCTGCACAACATGCATGAGGCTGCGGGTAACAGGGTCTGGGGCGCACATCATTAATTATTACTTATAGAGCAGCATTAATTCCATGGGACGCTACATAATCTACATACAGCAAGACACGAGAGACACGAGGTGAGGACACAATTTATAAGGAGGGTAGATGGAGACACGAGGTGAGGACAATCTATATGGAGGGGAGATGGAGACACGAGGTGAGGACACAATCTATATGGAGGGTAGATGGAGACAGGAGGTGAGGACACAATCTCTATGGGGGGGAGATGGAGACACCAGGTGAGGACACAATCTATATGGAGGGTAGATGGAGACACGAGGTGAGGACACAATCTATATGGAGGGTAGATGGAGACACGAGGGGAGGACAATCTATATGGAGGGGAGATGGAGACACGAGGTGAGGACACAATCTATATGGAGGGTAGATGGAGACAGGAGGTGAGGACACAATCTCTATGGGGGGGAGATGGAGACACCAGGTGAGGACACAATCTATATGGAGGGTAGATGGAGACACGAGGTGAGGACACAATCTATATGGAGGGTAGATGGAGACACGAGGTGAAGACAATCTATATGGAGGGTAGATGGAGACACGAGGTGAGGACACAATCTATATGGAGGGGAGATGGAGACACGAGGTGAGGACACAATCTATATGGAGGGTAGATGGAGATATGAGGTGAGGACAAAAACTATATGTAGGGTAGATGGAGACACGAGGTGAGGACAATCTATATGGAGGGGAGATGGAGACACGAGGTGAGGACACAATCTATATGGAGGGTAGATGGAGACACGAGGTGAGGACACAAACTATTTTGAGGGTAGATGGAGACACGAGGTGAGGACACAATCTATATGGAGGGGAGATGGAGACACGAGGTAAGGACACAATCTATATGGAGGGGAGATGGAGACAGGAGGTGAGGACACAATCTATATGGAGGGCAGATGGAGACACGAGGTGAGGACACAATCTATATGGAGGGGAGATGGAGACACGAGGTGAGGACACAATCTATATGGAGGGGAGATGGAGACACGAGGTGAGGACACAATCTATATGGAGGGGAGATGGAGACACGAGGTGAGGACACAATCTATATGGAGGGGGGTAGATGGAGACACGAGGTGAGGACACAATCTATATGGAGAGTAGATGGAGACACGAGGTGAGGACACAATCTATATGGAGGGTAGATGGACACACGAGGTGAGGACACAATCTATATGGAGAGTAGATGGAGATACGAGGTGAGGACACAATCTATATGGAGGGTAGATGGAGACACGAGGTGAGGACACAATCTATATGGAGAGTAGATGGAGACACGAGGTGAGGACACAATCTATGTGGAGGGTAGATGGAGACACGAGGTAAGGACACAATCTATATGGAGGGGAGATGGAGACACGAGGTGAGGACACAATCTATATGGAGGGTAGATGGAGACACGAGGTGAGGACACAATATATATGGAGGGTAGATGGACACACGAGGTGAGGACACAATCTATATGGAGGGGAGATGGATACACGAGGTGAGGACACAATCTATGTGGAGTGGAGATGGAGACACGAGGTAAGGACACAATCTATATGGAGGGGAGATGGAGACACGAGGTGAGGACACAATCTATATGGAGGGGAGATGGAGACACGAGGTGAGGACACAATCTATATGGAGGGGAGATGGAGACACGAGATGAGGACACAATCTATATGTAGGGTAGATGGAGACACGAGGTGAGGACACAATCTATATGGAGGGTAGATGGAGACACGTGGTGAGGACACAATCTATATGGAGGGTAGATGGAGACACGAGGTGAGGACACAATCTATATGGAGGGTAGATGGAGACACGAGGTGAGGACACAATCTATATGGAGGGGCGATGGAGACAAGAGGTGTGGACACAATCTTTATGGAGCGTAGATGGAGACACGAGGTGAGGGCACAATCTATATGGAGGGGGGTAGATGGAGACACGAGGTGAGGACACAATCTATATGGAGGGGAGATGGAGACACGAGGTGAGGACACAATCTATATGGAGGGTAGATGGAGACACGAGGTGAGGACACAATCTATATGGAGGGTAGATGGAGACACAAGGTGAGGACACAATCTATATGGAGGGTAGATGGAGACAGGAGTGGAGGACACAATCTATATGGAGGGAGATGGAGGCACGAGGTGAGGACACAATCTATATGGAGGGTAGATCGAGACACAAGGTGAGGACACAATCTATATGGAGGGTAGATGGAGACAGGAGTGGAGGACACAATCCATATGGAGGGAGATGGAGGCACGAGGTGAGGACACAATCTATATGGAGGGGAGATGGAGACACGAGGTGAGAACACAATCTATATGGAGGGTAGATGGAGACACGAGGTGAGGACACAATCTATATGGAGGGTAGATGGAGACACGAGGTGAGGACACAATCTATATGGAGGTTAGATGGAGACAGGAGTGGAGGACACAATCTACATGGAGGGAGATGGAGGCACGAGGTGAGGACACAATCTATATGGAGGGGAGATGGAGACACGAGGTGAGAATACAATCTATATGGAGGGTAGATGAAGACACGAGGTGAGGACACAATCTATATGGAGGGGGGTAGATGGAGACATGAGGTGAGGACACAATCTATATGGAGGGCAGATGAAGACACGAGGTGAGGTCACAATCTATATGGAGGGTAGATGGAGACAGGAGTGGAGGACACTATCTATATGGAGGGAGATGGAGGCACGAGGTGAGGACACAATCTATATGAAGGGGAGACGGAGACACGAGGTGAGAACACAATCTATATGGAGGGTAGATGGAGACACGAGGTGAGGACACAATCTATATGGAGGGTAGATGGAGACACGAGGTGAGGACACAATCTATATGGAGGGTAGATGGAGACAGGAGTGGAGGACACAATCTATATGGAGGGAGATGGAGGCACGAGGTGAGGACACAATCTATATGGAGGGGAGATGGAGACACGAGGTGAGAATACAATCTATATGGAGGGTAGATGAAGACACGAGGTGAGGACACAATCTATATGTAGGGGGGTAGATGGAGACATGACGTGAGGACACAATCTATATGGAGGGCAGATGAAGACACGAGGTGAGGTCACAATCTATATGGAGGGTAGATGGAGACAGGAGTGGAGGACACTATCTATATGGAGGGAGATGGAGGCACGAGGTGAGGACACAATCTATATGGAGGGGAGATGGAGACACGAGGTGAGAATACAATCTATATGGAGGGTAGATGGAGACACGAGGTGAGGACACAATCTATATGGAGGGGGGTAGATGGAGACATGAGGTGAGGACACAATCTATATGGAGGGCAGATGAAGACACGAGGTGAGGTCACAATCTATATGGAGGGTAGATGGAGACAGGAGTGGAGGACACTATCTATATGGAGGGAGATGGAGGCACGAGGTGAGGACACAATCTATATGGAGGGTAGATGGAGACACAAGGTGAGGACACAATCTATATGGAGGGTAGATGCAGACACAAGGTAAGGACACAATCTATATGGAGGGTAGATGGAGACACGAGGTGAGGACACAATCTATATGGAGGGTAGATGGAGACACGAGGTGAGGACACAATCTATATGGAGGGTAGATGGAGACACAAGGTGAGGACACAATCTATATGGGGGTAGATGGAGACACGAGGTGAGGACACAATCTATATGGAGGGTAGATGGAGACACGAGGTGAGGACACAATCTATATGGAGGGTAGATGCAGACACAAGGTAAGGACACAATCTATATGGAGGGTAGATGGAGACACGAGGTGAGGACACAATCTATATGGAGGGTAGATGGAGACACGAGGTGAGGACACAATCTATATGGAGGGTAGATGGAGACACGAGGTGAGGACACAATCTATATGGAGGGTAGATGGAGACAGGAGTGGAGGACACAATCTATATGGAGGGAGATGGAGGCACGAGGTGAGGACACAATCTATATGGAGGGTCGATCGAGACACAAGGTGAGGACACAATCTATATGGAGGTCAGATGGAGACACGAGGTGAGGACACAATCTATATGGAGGGTAGATGGAGACAGGAGTGGAGGACACAATCTATATGGAGGGAGATGGAGGCACGAGGTGAGGACACAATCTATATGGAGGGGAGATGGAGACACGAGGTGAGAACACAATCTATATGGAGGGTAGATGGAGACACGAGGTGAGGACACAATCTATATGGAGGGGGGTAGATGGAGACATGAGGTGAGGACACAATCTATATGGAGCGCAGATGAAGACACGAGGTGAGGTCACAATCTATATGGAGGGTAGATGGAGACAGGAGTGGAGGACACTATCTATATGGAGGGAGATGGAGGCACGAGGTGAGGACACAATCTATATGAAGGGGAGACGGAGACACGAGGTGAGGACACAATCTATATGGAGGGTAGATGGAGACACGAGGTGAGGACACAATCTATATGGAGGGTAGATGCAGACACAAGGTAAGTACACAATCTATATGGAGGGTAGATGGAGACACGAGGTGAGGACACAATCTATATGGAGGGTAGATGGAGACACGAGGTGAGGTCACAATCTATATGGAGGGGGGTAGATGGAGACACGAGGTGAGGACACAATCTATATGGAGGGCAGATGAAGACACGAGGTGAGGATACAATCTGTATGGAGGGGAGATGGAGACACGAGGTGAGGACACAATCTATATGGAGGGTAGATGGAGACAGGAGGTGAGGGCACAATCTATATGGAGGGGGGTAGATGGAGACACGAGGTGAGGGCACAATCTATATGGAGGGGGGTAGATGGAGACACGAGGTGAGGACACAATCTATATGGAGGGGAGATGGAGACACGAGGTGTGGACACAATCTATATGGAGGGTAGCTGGAGACACGAGGTGAGGACACAATCTATATGGAGGGTAGATGGAGACACGAGGTGAGGACACAATCTATATGGAGGGGAGATGGAGACACGAGGTGAGGACACAATCTATATGGAGGGTAGATGGAGAGACGAGGTGAGGACACAATCTATATGGAGGGTAGATGGAGACACGAGGTGAGGACACAATCTATATGGAGGGAGATGGAGACACGAGGTGAGGACACAATCTATATGGAGAGTAGATGGAGACACGAGGTGAGGACACAATCTATATTGAGAGTAGATGGAGACACGAGGTGAGGACACAATCTATATGCAAGTTAGATGGAGACCAGAGGTGAGGACACAATCTATATGGAGGGTAGATGGAGACACGAGGTGAGGACACAATCTATATGGAGGGTAGATGGAGACACGAGGTGAGGACACAATCTATATGGAGAGTAGATGGAGACACGAGGTGAGGACACAATCTATATTGAGAGTAGATGGAGACACGAGGTGAGGACACAATCTATATGGAGGGTACATGGAGACACGAGGAGAGGACACAATCTATATGGGGGGTAGATGGAGACACGAGGTGAGGACACAATCTATATGGAGGGTAGATGGAGACACGAGGTGAGGACACAATCTATATGGAGGGTAGATGGAGACACGAGGTGAGGACACAATCTATATGCAAGTTAGATGGAGACAAGAGGTGAGGACACAATCTATATGGAGGGTAGATGGAGACACGAGGTGAGGACACAATCTATATGGAGGGTAGATGGAGACACGAGGTGAGGACACAATCTATATGGAGGGTAGATGGAGACACGAGGTGAGGACACAATCTATATGGAGGATAGATGGAGACACGAGGTGAGGACACAATCTATATGGAGGATAGATGGAGACACGAGGTGAGGACACAATCTATATGGAGGGTAGATGGAGACACGAGGTGAGGACACAATCTATATGGAGGGTAGATGGAGACACGAGGTGAGGACACAATCTATATGGAGGGTAGATGGAGACACGAGGTGAGGACACAATCTATATGGAGGGGAGATGGAGACACGAGGTGAGGACACAATCTATATGGAGGGTAGATGGAGACACGAGGTGTGGTCGGCTGGGGCCCAAAGCTTCTACGGCTTCCAAGACCACATGAACCAATCTATAAGCGTCGAGAACCTCCAGACATAAAGTCCTCAGACTCTCAACACGTATGTATACAAGGGTCCTTGTAGGATCTTTGAAGGTCTTCTTCAAACTGCAGAACTAAAAGTGGACAGAAGGTTCCTCTCTCTTTCCCCAAATAGCCTGATTCTAGTACCATATAAAGGCCATTAAATACTTAGACTTGTTATGGTCCACAATTTTGTTATGGCTCAGGGCCTATGGCTGTTTTAATCCGCTCCTGATTGAAGTGACCGGCTGTGGACGGCTTTGTAAGTAATTGCTAATATTTGAAAGTGAATTTGAGAGTGGAGAGACTGGCAGAGGTGAGACACAGCGGAGAGAGAGGGAGACAGAGCAGAGACAGAGGGAGACAGAGAGAGACAGAGGGAGACAGAGGGAGACAGAAGGGAGACAGAGAGAGACAGAGGATACAGAGCAAAGACAGAGGATACAGAGAGAGACAGAGGGAGACAGAGCGGAGACAGAGGGAGACAGAGAGAGACAGAGGATACAGAGCAAAGACAGAGGGAGACAAAGAGTGACAGAGGATACAGAGAGAGACAGAGGGAGACAGAGCGGAGACAGAGGGAGACAGAGCAGCGACAGAGACAGAGGGAGACAGAGGGAGACAGAGCGGAGACAGAGCGGAGACAGAGCAGCAACAGAGACAGAGGGAGACAGAGGGGAGACAGAGCGGAGACAGAGGGGACAGAGCGGAGACAGAGCGGAGACAGAGGAGACAGAGAGAGACAGACAGGGGAGACAGAGCGGAGACAGAGCGGAGACAGAGCGGAGACAGAGGGAGACAGAGAGAGACAGAGCGGAGACAGAGCAGAGACAGAGCGGAGACAGAGTGGAGACAGAGGGGACAGAGCGGAGACAGAGGGAGACAGAGAGAGACAGAGCGGAGACAGAGCAGAGACAGAGCGGAGACAGAGGGAGACAGAGCGGAGACAGAGCAGAGACAGAGCGGAGACAGAGGGAGACAGAGCGGAGACAGTGCAGAGACAGAGCAGAGACAGAGCGGAGACAGAGGGAGACAGAGCGGAAACAGAGGGAGTCAAAAAATAGGAAGAGGTAGAGATCGACACTCCAGGCTTTCTAAAACATAATTCTTCTTTATTCAAAATCCATTACAATACACGAGGTGGCCATAGTGCATAGTCCATAAGACCCACGCGTTTCGAACATTAACATTAGTTCTTACTCATGGTCTAAGGGGCTTTAGCAAGGACCTACATTTAAAAAAGTGTACAACAGGTGAATGGAACCAAACTAATTAGCACATGCGCATAATAGAACAGCTAGACATGTTACTGTGTCACAATGATTGTTAGGTGTTACAGGAAATGGTACATATAATTAGCGATTTTACTCCAAACACAATAATATAGATACAATGGGGGTCATTTACTAAAGGCCCGATTGGCGTTTTCCCGACGTGTTACCCGAATATTTCCCATTTGCGTCGATTTTCCCTGTATTGCCCCGGGTTTTTGGCGCACGCGATCGGATTGTGGCGCATCGGCGCTGGCATGCACGCGACGGAAATTGTTGGGCGTGGCCGAACAAAAACCCAACGGCTTCGGAAAAACTGACTCAATTAAATCAAAAAAAGTGTCGCAGGACTCACGCTTACCTTCACCAGGTATAGGATGGTGCATTCCGGCGGACCTCGGGGAACTTCAGCGCAGCAGCGCCACCTGGTGGACGTCGGAGGAACTACCTTAATAAATCCCGGCCGGACCCAAATCCTCCGCAGAGAACGCGCCGCTGGATCGCGAATGGACCAGGTAAGTAAATCTGTTCCATTGGGGCACATTTACTTACCCAGTCCATTCGCGTTCCAGCGGCGGCTTCTCTGACGAGCGTTCGGGTCTTCCGGCGATTCATGAAGGTCCTGCGCCCGATGTCCACCAGTTGGCGCTGCTGCACCAAAGTCTGCCGAGGTGCCCCGGAGTTCATCGTCTTCATCGTGGTGCATGTGAGTATGGCCCGTGCGACCAATTTTTTTTTTTTTAATGCGGCGGTTTTTCCAAATCCGTCGGGTTACCGTTGGGCCACGCCCCTCCTCCCCCCCCCCCGATTTCCGTCATGTGCATGCCAGCGCCGATGCGACACAAACTGATCGCGTGCGCCAAAATCCCGGGGCAATTCAGGGGAAATCGGCGCAATTCGGAAATATTTGGGTAACACGTTGGGAAAACACGAATCGGGCCCTTAGTAAATGACCCCCATTGTATCAGTTTTGCTGTTAAGACCACTAGGCATGCGCGTGTCTAACTGGAGAATCCACAGCATCTCTGGGTTACGGAGTTTGTGAGTGCGATCCCTGCCTCTACTTGGGGCGGTAACTCTTTCTATGCCGGTAACCATGAGGCTCGTCAGGTCCCCATCATGTTTTGTCCAGAAAATGTTTCGAGCAGCTGGATATGGCTTTGTCTGGCAAACGGAACCCGGAGCCGTCTGTCGTGTCTTGCGATCCTTGGGTACTGCCCACATACATCCCTACAAGTATACTACACATTTTTATTGCAGTTAATACATGATTTTATATTCCATTCCCTGCTCGCAGTACAATTAGAAAAAGTAATGGTTGTGCGCATGTGACATCTATGGTTGTGCCATCTATTGGCCCCACATCTGTAAGAGCACAGTGAGCCGTGTGTTATGGATCCTAACACATGGGGGAAACTACATTAGCGATTGTACGGGCCCTGCGTGATATGTACTGGCATCCATTGTTCAAAATCTGCTTCAGTTAACTATCTGCTGTCCGCATTGGTAAGTATTTTTCATTATAGCCACTATTTGTTCAGATTCATTGCTGTAGGGTACCAGATTTTTTCCGGTTATCAGATAGCAGAGACTGGTTCTGGTTTTGGCTCTATCTATGACGGGTTGTGATACCCTCTTTCAGATAATCTATTAGTTACAATGTCACATTCTCTAGAAAAGGATTCTTCTGTGCCACAACTTCTACGAGCGCCGATAAACTCTCCTACTGGCAAATTTGTTATCACATGGCGAGGGTGGCAGCTGGGTGCTTGTAATACCGAATTACCACTGGTGCTTTTACCGTATAGTTCCGTCTCTATGGATTGTGTCTCCAGATTACCTACCAACATAACATCTAGATGTGGTATTTTATGTTTGTTAATCTCGTAGGTAAAGGAAAGATTGCAGTTATTGGGGGTCATTTACTAAGGGCCTGATTCGCGTTTTCCCCACGTGTTAAACGAATATTTCCGATTTGCGCAAATTTTTCCGATTTTTTTTTTTGGCGTGCGCGAACGGATTGTGGCGCTTCGGCGCCGGCATGCGCGCAACGGAAACCGGGGGGCATGGCCGAACGAAAACCCGACGGATTCGGAAAAACTGCGGCATTTAAAAACGGAAAATCTGTTGCGGAGCATGCACTTACCTTCACTCAGCCGGCCTCGGTGAACTCCAGTGCTTTCCGATGCTCTTCAGTGCAGCAGCGCCACCTGGCGGACGTCGGAGGAACTACCTTAATGAATCCCGGCCGGACCCGAATCCAGCGCAGAGAACGCGCCGCTGGATCGCGAATGGACCGGGTAAGTAAATCTGCCCCATTGTTATTAATGTACCGCATAAAATCGATGACGCTCACATCCGTCCCATATGAGCAGGGCGTCATCTATATACCTCCGTACCAATATACATTGTTGGTTACGTTCCCACCAGGCTACGTAAATATTAGCCAATGATGGCGAAAAACATGATCCCATGGGACATCCCTGGGTCTGCATATAGAAGGTCTTGATAAAGGAGAAGAGGTTGTTGGTAAGTAGTATATGTGTCACTGGGAGGATATATTGCTGTAACTCATAAGAATAGTCTGTAAATAGACTCATGTGCTGCTCTAGGGCTATTGATGCTTTGTTGTGCGGTACGTTGGTGTATAATGAAATTATGTCACACGTGATCCACAAGAAACTTTCCTTCCATTCGAGTCTCTCCATAATCTGTAGTAAGTGTTTGGTGTCCTGTATGTAACCGGGTAATGCTCTCACCATTGGCTGTAAATAAGAATCCAGCCACCCACTAAGACGCTCCAAGATGGAATCAGCCCCTGAGATGATTGGACGTAGTGACAGGGAAAATATTTTTATGTGTTTTGGGAAAATCATGAAAAATGGGAAATCCGGAACCAAAAAAGAAGCCTCTTTTTCCGTCTGCAGACCCAGGGACACCCCCCGCTGTATGCTTTGTGTCACCTTATGTTTGATGTTATTGGTGGGATCACTAGTGAGTGTTTTATATACCGTAGTATCACTCAACATTTGCATTATACATTTTCATATAAGCCACTGTCCATAACAACAATGGAGCCGCCCTTGTCCGCCGTGCCAACAATTATATTCTCCTTCAACGCCTTCTCCTTGCTCTGGTCATATTTCGTTGTATGCGTTCTAGACCCTATGGGATTTGTTCTTGGTAGCTATATGTGGCTCATCCTCTTGTTTGGTTCTGCCGCTATCTGACAATTGTTGTAGATCCAGGATTACACATTGATCAGGAAAAACATGGTCTCTGTATTCATTAGATACGGTGGCATCCGATCTCTCAGGTGCATGTTTCGCTTGATGAATTTCTGCAAAATCTTGGTTGAAAAAAATGTCTTTTCAAAGTTAATAGTCGTACAAATTTATTTACGTCCAACAAAGTGTGATATAAATAAAGATTGGTAGCTGGTACAAAATTAAGACCTTTGGCAATAACCTGTTTTTGTTCGGTAATGTCTCTATTGAATTCATTTTGTTTAGAGACAGAGGGAGACAGTGCAGAGACAGAGGGAGACAGAGCAGAGACAGAGAGAGACAGAGAGAGACAGTGCAGAGACAGAGGGAGACAGAGCGGAGACAGAGGGAGACAGAGCGGAGACAGAGAGAGACAGAGAGAGACAGTGCAGAGACAGAGGGAGATAGTGCAGAGACAGAGGGAGACAGAGCAGAGACAGAGAGAGACAGAGAGAGACAGTGCAGAGACAGAGGGAGACAGAGCGGAGACAGAGGGAGACAGAGCGGAGACAGAGAGAGACAGTGCAGAGACAGAGGGAGACAGAGGGAGACAGAGGGAGACAGAGCGGAGACAGAGAGAGACAGTGCAGAGACAGAGGGAGACAGAGCGGAGACAGAGGGAGACAGAGCGGAGACAGAGAGAGACAGTGCAGAGACAGAGGGAGACAGAGCGGAGACAGAGGGAGACAGAGCGAGACAGAGCGGAGACAGAGAGAGACAGTGCAGAGACAGAGGGAGACAGTGCAGAGACAAAGGGAGACAGTGCAGAGACAAAGGGAGACAGAGGGAGGCAGTGCAGAGACAAAGGGAGACAGTGCAGAGACAGAGCGGAGACAGAGAGAGACAAAAGGGACAGAGGGAGACAGAGCAGAGACAAAGGGAGACAGTGCAGAGACAAAGGGAGACAGAGCGGAGACAGAGGGAGACAGAGCAGAGACAAAGGGAGACAGTGCAGAGACAGAGCGGAGACAGAGGGAGACAGAGCGGAGACAGAGGGAGACAGAGCGGAGGCAGAGAGAGACAGTGTGGAGGCAGAGAGAGACAGTGCGGAGACAGAGAGAGACAGAGAGAGACAGAGCGGAGACAGAGCAGAGACAGAGCAGAGACAGAGCAGAGACAGAGCAGAGACAGAGCAGAGACAGAGCGGAGACAGAGAGAGACAGAGCGGATACAGAGCGGAGACAGAGCGGAGACAGAGGGAGACCGTGCAGAGACAGAGAGAGACAAAGCGGAGACCGAGCGGAGACAGAGAGAGACAAAAGGGACAGAGGGAGACAGAGCAGAGACAAAGGGAGACAGTGCAGAGACAGAGCGGAGACAGAGCGGAGACAGAGCGGAGACAAAGCGGAGACAGAGGGAGACAGAGGGAGACAGAGCGGAGGCAGAGAGAGACAGTGTGGAGACAGAGAGAGACAGTGCGGAGACAGAGAGAGACAGAGAGAGACAGAGCGGAGACAGAGCAGAGACAGAGCAGAGACAGAGCGGAGACAGAGCGGAGACAGAGAGAGACAGAGAGAGACAGAGAGAGACAGAGCGGATACAGAGCGGAGACAGAGGGAGACCGTGCAGAGACAGAGAGAGACAAAGCGGAGACCGAGCGGAGACAGAGAGAGACAAAAGGGACAGAGGGAGACAGAGCAGAGACAAAGGGAGACAGTGCAGAGACAAAGGGAGACAGAGCGGAGACAGAGCGGAGACAAAGCGGAGACAAAGCGGAGACAGAGGGAGACAGAGGGAGACAGAGGATACAGAGAGAGACAGAGCGGAGACAGA
Source organism: Engystomops pustulosus (assembly GCF_040894005.1). NCBI lineage: Eukaryota > Metazoa > Chordata > Amphibia > Anura > Leptodactylidae > Engystomops > Engystomops pustulosus. The sequence goes on from NC_092415.1 coordinate 213,858,797, forward strand.
GCGGAGACAGAGGGAGACAGGGAGAGACAGAGGGAGACAGAGCAGAGACAGAGGGAGTCAGAGCGGAGACAGAGCGGAGACAGAGCAGAGACAGAGCAGAGACAGAGCAGAGGCAGTGCGGAGACAGAGCGGAGACAGGGAAGACAGAGCGGAGAAAGAGAGAGACAAAGCGGAGACAGAGAGAGACAAAAGGGACAGAGGGAGACAGAGCAGAGACAGAGGGAGACAGAGCAGATACAAAGCGGAGACAAAGGGAGACAGAGGGAGACAGAGGGAGACAGAGGGAGACAGAGCAGAGACAGAGCAGATACAAAGCGGAGACAGAGGGAGACAGAGCAGAGACAGTGCAGAGACAGTGCAGAGACAGAGGGAGACAGTGCAGAGACAGAGCGGAGACAGAGATAGACAAAGCGGAGACAGAGCGGAGACAGAGCAGAGACAAAGGGAGACAGTGCAGAGACAAAGGGAGACAGAGGGAGGCAGTGCAGTGACAGAGCAGAGACAGAGCGGAGACAGAAGGAGACAGAGGGAGACAGAGCGGAGACAGAGCAGAGATAGAGAAAGACAGTGCGGAAGCAGAGACAGAGAAAGACAGTGCGGAGACAAAGCGGAGACAGTGCAGAGACAGAGCGGAGACAGAGGGAGACAGAGCGGAGACAGAGGGAGACAGAGCGGAGGCAGAGAGAGACAGTGTGGAGACAGAGAGAGACAGTGCGGAGACAGAGAGAGACAGAGAGAGACAGAGCAGAGACAGAGCAGAGACAGAGGGAGACAGAGAGAGACAGAGGGAGACAGAGGGAGACAGAGGGAGACAGAGGGAGACAGAGAGAGACAGAGGGAGACAGAGCGGGGACAGAGGGAGACAGAGCAAAGACAGAGCAGAGACAGAGCAGAGACAGAGGGAGACAGAGGGAGACAGAGGGAGACAGAGAGAGACAGAGGGAGACAGAGCGGGGACAGAGCGGGGACAGAGCGGGGACAGAGCGGAGACAAAGCGGAGACAGAGCGGAGACAGAGAGAGACAAAAGGGACAGAGGGAGACAGAGCAGAGACAAAGGGAGACAGAGCAGAGACAAAGGGAGACAGAGCGGAGACAGAGCAGAGACAGAGCGGAGACAGAGCGGAGACAGAGCGGAGACAGAGAGAGACATAGCAGAGACAGAGCAGAGACAGAGCGGAGACAGAGCGGAGACAGAGCGGAGACAGAGCGGAGACAGAGAGAGACAGAGCGGATACAGAGCGGAGACAGAGCGGAGACAGAGGGAGACCGTGCAGAGACAGAGAGAGACAAAGCGGAGACCGAGCGGAGACAGAGAGAGACAAAAGGGACAGAGGGAGACAGAGCAGAGACAAAGGGAGACAGTGCAGAGACAGAGGGAGACAGAGCGGAGACAGAGCAGAGACAGAGCGGAGACAGAGCGGAGACAGAGCGGAGACAGAGAGAGACAGAGCGGAGACAGAGCGGAGACAGAGCGGAGACAGAGCGGAGACAAAGCGGAGACAGAGGGAGACAGAGGGAGACAGAGGGAGACAGAGGAAGACAGTGCAGAGACAGAGCAGAGACAGAGGGAGACAGAGCGGAGACAGAGCGGAGACAGAGGGAGACAGTGCAGAGACAGAGGGAGACAGTGCAGAGACAGAGCGGAGACAGAGATAGAGAAAGCGGAGACAGAGCGGAGACAGAGAGAGACAAACGGGACAGAGGGAGACAGAGCAGAGACAGAGGGAGACAGAGCGGAGACAGAGAGAGACAGAGAGAGACAGAGGATACAGAGAGAGACAGAGCGGAGACAGAGCGGAGACAGAGGGAGACAGAGAGAGACAGAGGGAGACAGAGCAGAGACAGAGAGAGACAAAGCGGAGACAGAGGGAGACAGAGCAGATACAAAGCGGAGACAAAGGGAGACAGAGGGAGACAGAGCAGAGACAGTGCAGAGACAGTGCAGAGACAGAGCAGATACAAAGCGGAGACAGAGGGAGACAGAGGGAGACAGAGCAGAGACAGTGCAGAGACAGTGCAGAGACAGAGCGGAGACAGAGCGGAGACAGAGCGGAGACAAAAGGGACAGACTGAGACAAAAGGGACAGAGGGAGACAAAAGGGACAGAGGGAGACAAAAGGGACAGAGGGAGACAGAGCGGAGACAGAGAGAAACAGCGGATACAGAGGGAGACAGAGCAGAGACAAAGCGGAGACAGAGAGAGACAAAAGGGACAGAGGGAGACAGAGAGAGACAGCGGAGACAGAGGGAGACAGAGCAGAGACAAAGCGGAGACAAACCGGAGACAGAGCGAAGACAGAGGGAGACAGAGGGGACAGAGGGAGACAGAGGGGACAGAGAAAGACAGAGAGGACAGAGAGAGACAGAGGGGACAGAGAGAGACAGCGGATACAGAGGGAGACAGAGCGGAGACAAACCGGAGACAGAGAGAGACAAAAGGGACAGAGGGAGACAGAGCGGAGACAGAGGGAGACAGAGGGGGACAGAGAGAGACAGAGAGAGACAGCTGATGGATAGTGAGGGTCAGGTCGGGCAGGAGGGATGTGTTAGGTGGAGGGAAGATTATGAGTTCTGTGGGAACAGAAGATGAAGGAGGATCCGGCTCATGGACCTTCTGGAATTCTGGCTAAACTGGAGACCACCGTAAGAGAGGGCAGAAAGGGAGGCGCGGGCACAGGGAGAAGAGAACATTTCTGAATGTCAGAGATAAGTATCATCTGTATAGGAGGAGGTGCAAGTACAATGGGGTAATAACAGGGCAATTACTCTGCCTAAAATGTTCTTAAATATATTAACATAAAATAAATAAATATGAAAACATTAAATCCAAATAAAATTACTAGAGGAATCCAGACACATAAAACAAAACAAATAAAGAAATAAATGTAATAAAAATTCAAACCAAATAAAATGATGTGAATGTCACTATTAATGTCATTAGAGACCATCATAAGAGAGTGCAGCAGGGGAGGCAGTGTCAGATGGAGTCATTGGAGACCATCATCAGGGCTGGATATAGGGAGGGCACCCGGGACGCGTGACCCAGAGCCCCCACCAGTGAGCAGGAGAAGGGAGCCCCCACCATGCTCCCTGTTCCACCTCCTGCTGCATGATCAGCAATATTAATGCCCTGAGGACACCAATACTACTGAGTGATGTGCAGTAATGGGAGTCATAAATCCTGGTCACCCTAGCTGAGGGCAGAAGGGGCAATACTTCAATGGTGGAGCCTCATGGGTGAGGGGTGGATTTTTCTCCATGCATTCCCAGGACTATGGACATAGGAGCAGTGCCCTGAGGTGTAAGGTGAAATAAGCAGGGGTGTCCAAGTAATATAAGGAGGTTCTGCAGCAGCGGTGGCATGGCATTGGAGGCCACCATGGCAGAGCACAACAGGGGAGGCAGTGTCAGATAGTCATTGGAGGCCACCATAGCAGAGCACAACAGGGGAGGCAGTGTCAGATAGTCATTGGAGGCCTCCATAGCAGAGCACAACAGGGGAGGCAGTGTCAGATAGTCATTGGAGGCCACCATAACAGAGCACAACAGAGGAGGCAGTGTCAGATAGTCATTGGAGGCCACCATAGCAGAGCACAACACAACAGGGGAGGCAGTGTCAGATAGAGTCATTGGAGGCCACCATAGCAGAGCACAACAGGGGAGGCAGTGTCAGATAGTCATTGGAGGCCACCATAACAGAGCACAACAGAGGAGGCAGTGTCAGAGTCATTGGAGGCCACCATAGCAGAGTACAACAGGGGAGGCAGTGTCAGATAGAGGCATTGGAGGCCACCATAGCAGAGCACAACAGGGGAGGCAGTGTCAGATAGTCATTGGAGGCCACCATAGCAGAGCACAACAGGGGAGGCAGTGTCAGATAGTCATTGGAGGCCACCATAGCAGAGCACAACAGGGGAGGCAGTGTCAGATAGTCATTGGAGGCCTCCATAGCAGAGCACAACAGGGGAGGCAGTGTCAGATAGTCATTGGAGGCCACCATAACAGAGCACAACAGAGGAGGCAGTGTCAGATAGTCATTGGAGGCCACCATAGCAGAGCACAACACAACAGGGGAGGCAGTGTCAGATAGAGTCATTGGAGGCCACCATAGCAGAGCACAACATGGGAGGCAGTGTCAGATAGTCATTGGAGGCCTCCATAGCAGAGCACAACAGGGGAGGCAGTGTCAGATAGTCATTGGAGGCCACCATAACAGAGCACAACAGAGGAGGCAGTGTCAGATAGTCATTGGAGGCCACCATAGCAGAGCACAACACAACAGGGGAGGCAGTGTCAGATAGAGTCATTGGAGGCCACCATAGCAGAGCACAACATGGGAGGCAGTGTCAGATAGTCATTGGAGGCCACCGTAGCAGAGCACAACAGGGGAGGCAGTGTCAGATAGTCATTGGAGGCCACCATAGCAGAGTACAACAGGGGAGGCAGTATCAGATAGTCATTGGAGGCCACCATAGCAGAGCAGAACAGGGGATGGCAGTGTCAGATAGTCATTGGAGGCCACCATAGCAGAGTACAACAGGGGAGGCAGTGTCAGATAGAGACATTGGAGGCCACCATAGCAGAGCACAACAGGGGAGGCAGCGTCAGATAGTCATTGGAGACCACCATAGCAGAGCACAACAGGGGAGGCAGTGTCAGATAGAGTCATTGGAGGCCACCATAGCAGAGCACAACAGGGGAGGCAGTGTTAGATAGTCATTGGAGGCCACCATATCAGAGTACAACAGGGGAGGCAGTGTCAGATAGTCATTGGAGGCCACCATAGCAGAGCACAACAGGGGAGGCAGTGTCAGATAGAGGCATTGGAGGCCACCATATCAGAGTACAACAGGGGAGGCAGTGTCAGATAGAGTCATTGGAGGCCACCATAGCAGAGCACAACAGGGGAGGCAGTGTCAGATAGAGTCATTGGAGGCCACCATAGCAGAGCACAACAGGGGAGGCAGTGTCAGATAGTCATTGGAGGCCACCATAGCAGAGTACAACCGGGGAGGCAGTGTCAGATAGTCATTGGAGGCCACCATAGCAGAGCACAACAGGGGAGGCAGTGTCAGATAGAGTCATTGGAGGCCACCATATCAGAGTACAACAGGGGAGGCAGTGTCAGATAGTCATTGGAGGCCACCATAGCAGAGCACAACACAACAGGGGAGGCAGTGTCAGATAGAGTCATTGGAGGCCACCATAGCAGAGCACAACAGGGGAGGCAGTGTCAGATAGTCATTGGAGGCCACCATAACAGAGCACAACAGAGGAGGCAGTGTCAGAGTCATTGGAGGCCACCATAGCAGAGTACAACAGGGGAGGCAGTGTCAGATAGAGGCATTGGAGGCCACCATAGCAGAGCACAACAGGGGAGGCAGTGTCAGATAGTCATTGGAGGCCACCATAGCAGAGCACAACAGGGGAGGCAGTGTCAGATAGTCATTGGAGGCCACCATAGCAGAGCACAACAGGGGAGGCAGTGTCAGATAGTCATTGGAGGCCTCCATAGCAGAGCACAACAGGGGAGGCAGTGTCAGATAGTCATTGGAGGCCACCATAACAGAGCACAACAGAGGAGGCAGTGTCAGATAGTCATTGGAGGCCACCATAGCAGAGCACAACACAACAGGGGAGGCAGTGTCAGATAGAGTCATTGGAGGCCACCATAGCAGAGCACAACATGGGAGGCAGTGTCAGATAGTCATTGGAGGCCTCCATAGCAGAGCACAACAGGGGAGGCAGTGTCAGATAGTCATTGGAGGCCACCATAACAGAGCACAACAGAGGAGGCAGTGTCAGATAGTCATTGGAGGCCACCATAGCAGAGCACAACACAACAGGGGAGGCAGTGTCAGATAGAGTCATTGGAGGCCACCATAGCAGAGCACAACATGGGAGGCAGTGTCAGATAGTCATTGGAGGCCACCGTAGCAGAGCACAACAGGGGAGGCAGTGTCAGATAGTCATTGGAGGCCACCATAGCAGAGTACAACAGGGGAGGCAGTATCAGATAGTCATTGGAGGCCACCATAGCAGAGCAGAACAGGGGATGGCAGTGTCAGATAGTCATTGGAGGCCACCATAGCAGAGTACAACAGGGGAGGCAGTGTCAGATAGAGACATTGGAGGCCACCATAGCAGAGCACAACAGGGGAGGCAGCGTCAGATAGTCATTGGAGACCACCATAGCAGAGCACAACAGGGGAGGCAGTGTCAGATAGAGTCATTGGAGGCCACCATAGCAGAGCACAACAGGGGAGGCAGTGTTAGATAGTCATTGGAGGCCACCATATCAGAGTACAACAGGGGAGGCAGTGTCAGATAGTCATTGGAGGCCACCATAGCAGAGCACAACAGGGGAGGCAGTGTCAGATAGAGGCATTGGAGGCCACCATATCAGAGTACAACAGGGGAGGCAGTGTCAGATAGAGTCATTGGAGGCCACCATAGCAGAGCACAACAGGGGAGGCAGTGTCAGATAGAGTCATTGGAGGCCACCATAGCAGAGCACAACAGGGGAGGCAGTGTCAGATAGTCATTGGAGGCCACCATAGCAGAGTACAACCGGGGAGGCAGTGTCAGATAGTCATTGGAGGCCACCATAGCAGAGCACAACAGGGGAGGCAGTGTCAGATAGAGTCATTGGAGGCCACCATATCAGAGTACAACAGGGGAGGCAGTGTCAGATAGTCATTGGAGGCCACCATAGCAGAGCACAACACAACAGGGGAGGCAGTGTCAGATAGAGTCATTGGAGGCCACCATAGCAGAGCACAACAGGGGAGGCAGTGTCAGATAGTCATTGGAGGCCACCATAGCAGAGCACAACAGGGGAGGCAGTATCAGATAGTCATTGGAGGCCACCATAGCAGAGCAGAACAGGGGATGGCAGTGTCAGATAGTCATTGGAGGCCACCATAGCAGAGTACAACAGGGGAGGCAGTGTCAGATAGAGACATTGGAGGCCACCATAGCAGAGCACAACAGGGGAGGCAGCGTCAGATAGTCATTGGAGACCACCATAGCAGAGCACAACAGGGGAGGCAGTGTCAGATAGAGTCATTGGAGGCCACCATAGCAGAGCACAACAGGGGAGGCAGTGTCAGATAGTCATTGGAGGCCACCATAGCAGAGTACAACAGGGGAGGCAGTGTCAGATAGTCATTGGAGGCCACCATAGCAGAGCACAACAGGGGAGGCAGTGTCAGATAGAGGCATTGGAGGCCACCATATCAGAGTACAACAGGGGAGGCAGTGTCAGATAGTCATTGGAGACCACCATAGCAGAGCACAATAGGGGAGGCAGTGTCAGATAGAGTCATTGGAGGCCACCATAGCAGAGCACAACAGGGGAGGCAGTGTCAGATAGAGTCATTGGAGGCCACCATAGCAGAGCACAACAGGGGAGGCAGTGTCAGATAGAGTCATTGGAGGCCACCATAGCAGAGCACAACAGGGGAGGCAGTGTCAGATAGTCATTGGAGGCCACCATAGCAGAGTACAACCGGGGAGGCAGTGTCAGATAGTCATTGGAGGCCACCATAGCAGAGCACAACAGGGGAGGAAGTGTCAGATAGAGTCATTGGAGGCCACCATATCAGAGTACAACAGGGGAGGCAGTGTCAGATAGTCATTGGAGGCCACCATAGCAGAGCACAACAGGGGAGGCAGTGTCAGATAGTCATTGGAGGCCACCATAGCAAAGTACAACAGGGGAGGCAGTATCAGATAGTCATTGGAGGCCACCATAGCAGAGCACAACAGGGGAGGCAGTGTCAGATAGTCATTGGAGGCCACCATAGCAGAGCACAACAGGGGAGGCAGTGTCAGATAGTCATTGGAGGCCACCATAGCAGAGCACAACAGGGGAGGCAGTGTCAGATAGTCATTGGAGGCCACCATAGCAGAGTACAACAGGGGAGGCAGTGTCAGATAGTCATTGGAGGCCACCATAGCAGAGTACAACAGGGGAGGCAGTGTCAGATAGTCATTGGAGGCCACCATAGCAGAGCACAACAGGGGAGGCAGTGTCAGATAGTCATTGGAGGCCACCATAGCAGAGCACAACAGGGGAGGCAGTGTCAGATAGAGTCATTGGAGGCAACCATAGCAGAGCACAACAGGGGAGGCAGTGTCAGATAGAGGCATTGGAGGCCACCATAGCAGAGTACAACAGGGGAGGCAGTGTCAGATAGTCATTGGAGGCCACCATAGCAGAGCACAACACAACAGGGGAGGCAGTGTCAGATAGTCATTGGAGGCCACCATAGCAGAGCACAACAGGGGAGGCAGTGTCAGATAGTCATTGGAGGCCACCATAGCAGAGCACAACAGGGGAGGCAGTGTCAGATAGAGTCATTGGAGGCAACCATAGCAGAGCACAACAGGGGAGGCAGTGTCAGATAGAGGCATTGGAGGCCACCATAGCAGAGTACAACAGGGGAGGCAGTGTCAGATAGTCATTGGAGGCCACCATAGCAGAGCACAGCACAACAGGGGAGGCAGTGTCAGATAGTCATTGGAGGCCACCATAGCAGAGCACAACAGGGGAGGCAGTGTCAGATAGAGTCATTGGAGGCCACCATAGCAAAGTACTACAGGGGAGGCAGTGTCAGATAGTCATTGGAAGCCACCATAGCAGAGTACAACAGGGGAGGCAGTGTCAGAGTCATTGGAGGCCACCATAGCAGAGCACAACAGGGGAGGCAGTATCAGATAGTCATTGGAGGCCACCATAGCAGAGCACAACAGGGGAGGCAGTGTCAGATAGTCATTGGAGGCCACCATAGCAGAGTACAACAGGGGAGGCAGTGTCAGATAGAGTCATTGGAGGCCACCATAGCAGAGCACAACAGGGGAGGCAGCGTCAGATAGTCATTGGAGGCCACCATAGCAGAGCACAACAGGGGAGGCAGTGTCAGATAGAGTCATTGGAGGCCACCATAGCAGAGCACAACAGGGGAGGCAGTGTCAGATAGAGGCATTGGAGGCCACCATAGCAGAGTACAACAGGGGAGGCAGTGTCAGATAGTCATTGGAGGCCACCATAGCAGAGCACAACACAACAGGGGAGGCAGTGTCAGATAGAGTCATTGGAGGCCACCATATCAGAGTACAACAGGGGAGGCAGTGTCAGATAGTCATTGGAGGCCACCATAGCAGAGCACAACAGGGGAGGCAGTGTCAGATAGTCATTGGAGGCCACCATAGCAGAGCACAACAGGGGAGGCAGTGTCAGATAGAGGCATTGGAGGCCATCATATCAGAGTACAACAGGGGAGGCAGTGTCAGATAGTCATTGGAGGCCACCATAGCAGAGCACAACACAACAGGGGAGGCAGTGTCAGATAGTCATTGGAGGCCACCATAGCAGAGCACAACAGGGGAGGCAGTGTCAGATAGTCATTGGAAGCCACCATAGCAGAGTACAACAGGGGAGGCAGTGTCAGAGTCATTGGAGGCCACCATAGCAGAGCACAACAGGGGAGGCAGTATCAGATAGTCATTGGAGGCCACCATAGCAGAGCACAACAGGGGAGGCAGTGTCAGATAGTCATTGGAGGCCACCATAGCAGAGCACAACAGGGGAGGCAGTGTCAGATAGAGTCATTGGAGGCCACCATAGCAGAGTACAACAGGGGAGGCAGTGTCAGATAGAGTCATTGGAGGCCACCATAGCAGAGCACAACAGGGGAGGCAGTATCAGATAGTCATTGGAGGCCACCATAGCAGAGCACAACAGGGGATGGCAGTGTCAGATAGTCATTGGAGGCCACCATAGCAGAGTACAACAGGGGAGGCAGTGTCAGATAGAGTCATTGGAGGCCACCATAGCAGAGCACAACAGGGGAGGCAGCGTCAGATAGTCATTGGAGACCACCATAGCAGAGCACAACAGGGGAGGCAGTGTCAGATAGAGTCATTGGAGGCCACCATAGCAGAGCACAACAGGGGAGGCAGTGTTAGATAGTCATTGGAGGCCACCATATCAGAGTACAACAGGGGAGGCAGTGTCAGATAGTCATTGGAGGCCACCATAGCAGAGCACAACAGGGGAGGCAGTGTCAGATAGAGGCATTGGAGGCCACCATATCAGAGTACAACAGGGGAGGCAGTGTCAGATAGTCATTGGAGGCCACCATAGCAGAGTACAACCGGGGAGGCAGTGTCAGATAGTCATTGGAGGCCACCATAGCAGAGCACAACAGGGGAGGCAGTGTCAGATAGAGTCATTGGAGGCCACCATATCAGAGTACAACAGGGGAGGCAGTGTCAGATAGTCATTGGAGGCCACCATAGCAGAGCACAACAGGGGAGGCAGTGTCAGATAGTCATTGGAGGCCACCATAGCAAAGTACAACAGGGGAGGCAGTATCAGATAGTCATTGGAGGCCACCATAGCAGAGCACAACAGGGGAGGCAGTGTCAGATAGTCATTGGAGGCCACCATAGCAGAGCACAACAGGGGAGGCAGTGTCAGATAGTCATTGGAGGCCACCATAGCAGAGCACAACAGGGGAGGCAGTGTCAGATAGTCATTGGAGGCCACCATAGCAGAGTACAACAGGGGAGGCAGTGTCAGATAGTCATTGGAGGCCACCATAGCAGAGTACAACAGGGGAGGCAGTGTCAGATAGTCATTGGAGGCCACCATAGCAGAGCACAACAGGGGAGGCAGTGTCAGATAGTCATTGGAGGCCACCATAGCAGAGCACAACACAACAGGGGAGGCAGTGTCAGATAGAGTCATTGGAGGCCACCATAGCAGAGCACAACAGGGGAGGCAGTGTCATATAGAGGCATTGCAGGCCACCATAGCAGAGTACAACAGGGGAGGCAGTGTCAGATAGTCATTGGAGGCCACCATAGCAGAGCACAACACAACAGGGGAGGCAGTGTCAGATAGAGTCATTGGAGGCCACCATAGCAGAGCACAACATGGGAGGCAGTGTCAGATAGTCATTGGAGGCCACCATAGCAGAGCACAACAGGGGAGGCAGTGTCAGATAGTCATTGGAGGCCACCATAGCAGAGTACAACAGGGGAGGCAGTATCAGATAGTCATTGGAGGCCACCATAGCAGAGCACAACAGGGGAGGCAGTGTCAGATAGTCATTGGAGGCCACCATAGCAGAGTACAACAGGGGAGGCAGTGTCAGATAGAGTCATTGGAGGCCACCATAGCAGAGTACAACAGGGGAGGCAGTATCAGATAGTCATTGGAGGCCACCATAGCAGAGCACAACAGGGGAGGCAGTGTCAGATAGTCATTGGAGGCCACCATAGCAGAGTACAACAGGGGAGGCAGTGTCAGATAGAGTCATTGGAGGCCACCATAGCAGAGCAAAACAGGGGAGGCAGTGTCAGATAGAGTCATTGGAGGCCACCATATCAGAGTACAACAGGGGAGGCAGTGTCAGATAGTCATTGGAGGCCACCATAGCAGAGCACAACAGGGGAGGCAGTGTCAGATAGTCATTGGAGGCCACCATAGCAGAGCACAACAGGGGAGGCAGCAACAGATAGTCATTGGAGACCACCATAGCAGAGCACAACAGCAGGGCCAGAGCCAAAATAGATACTTTAGCAAATTTGAGATTTCTACATATATACTTTATCAGAAGCAAGGTTACTGAATACATATGCTACCAGAACCAAGCAGAGCAAGGCAGTGTTACATCTGTGTCCCTATCATCTGCTTTTTGGCTCCATTGCTGGACTGATGGAGATCTGTTTAAAACTTTGATTTATACACCGACTGTATAACACCCCCATACACTGACTGTATAACACCCCCCCCATACACTGACTGTATAACACCCCCCATACACCGACTGTATAACACCCCCATACACTGACTGTATAACACCCCCCATACACTGACTGTATAACACCCCCCATACACCGACTGTATAACACCCCCATACACTGACTGTATAACACCCCCATACACTGACTGTATAACACCCCCCCCATACACCGACTGTATAACACCTCCATACACTGACTGTATAACACCCCCATACACTGACTGTATAACACCCCCATACACTGACTGTATAACACCCCCCCCATACACTGACTGTATAACACCCCCCATACACCGACTGTATAACACCCCCATACACTGACTGTATAACACCCCCATACACTGACTGTATAACACCCCCCCCATACACCGACTGTATAACACCTCCATACACTGACTGTATAACACCCCCCATACACTGACTGTATAACACCTCCATACACTGACTGTATAACACCCCCCATACACCGACTGTATAACACCCCCCATACACTGACTGTATAACACCCCCCCATACACTGACTGTATAACACCCCCCCATACACTGACTGTATAACACCCCCCATACACCGACTGTATAACACCCCCCATACACTGACTGTATAACACCCCCATACACTGACTGTATAACACCCCCCATACACTGACTGTATAACACCCCCCATACACCGACTGTATAACACCCCCATACACTGACTGTATAACACCCCCCATACACTGACTGTATAACACCCCCCATACACTGACTGTATAACACCCCCATACACTGACTGTATAACACCTCCATACACTGACTGTATAACACCCCCCATACACTGACTGTATAACACCTCCCATACACTGACTGTATAACACCTCCATACACTGACTGTATAACACCCCCCATACACTGACTGTATAACACCTCCATACACTGACTGTATAACACCTCCCATACACTGACTGTATAACACCTCCATACACTGACTGTATAACACCCCCCATACACTGACTGTATAACACCCCCCATACACTGACTGTATAACACCCCCATACACCGACTGTATAACACCTCCCATACACTGACTGTATAACACCCCCCCATACACTGACTGTATAACACCCCCCCATACACTGACTGTATAACACCTCCCATACACTGACTGTATAACACCCCCATACACTGACTGTATAACACCTCCCATACACTGACTGTATAACACCTCCCATACACTGACTGTATAACACCTCCATACACTGACTGTATAACACCCCCCATACACTGACTGTATAACACCCCCCATACACTGACTGTATAACACCTCCATACACTGACTGTATAACACCCCCCATACACTGACTGTATAACACCCCCATACACTGACTGTATAACACCCCCCATACACCGACTGTATAACACCCCCATACACTGACTGTATAACACCTCCCCCATACACTGACTGTATAACACCTCCATACACCGACTGTATAACACCCCCATACACTGACTGTATAACACCCCCCATACACCGACTGTATAACACCCCCCATACACTGACTGTATAACACCCTCCATACACCGACTGTATAACACCCCCATACACCGACTGTATAACACCCCCCATACACTGACTGTATAACACCTCCATACACTGACTGTATAACACCCCCCATACACTGACTGTATAACACCCCCATACACTGACTGTATAACACCCCCCCATACACCGACTGTATAACACCCCCCATACACTGACTGTATAACACCCCCCATACACTGACTGTATAACACCCCCCATACACTGACTGTATAACACCCCCATACACTGACTGTATAACACCCCCCATACACTGACTGTATAACACCTCCATACACTGACTGTATAACACCCCCATACACCGACTGTATAACACCCCCCATACACCGACTGTATAACACCCCCCATACACTGACTGTATAACACCCCCATACACCGACTGTATAACACCCCCCCCATACACCGACTGTATAACACCCCCCATACACCGACTGTATAACACCCCCATACACCGACTGTATAACACCTCCATACACTGACTGTATAACACCCCCCATACACTGACTGTATAACACCCCCCATACACTGACTGTATAACACCCCCCATACACTGACTGTATAACACCCCCCATACACCGACTGTATAACACCCCCATACACTGACTGTATAACACCCCCCATACACTGACTGTATAACACCCCCCATACACTGACTGTATAACACCCCCCATACACCGACTGTATAACACCCCCCATACACTGACTGTATAACACCCCCATACACTGACTGTATAACACCCCCCATACACTGACTGTATAACACCCCCCATACACCGACTGTATAACACCCCCATACACTGACTGTATAACACCCCCCATACACTGACTGTATAACACCCCCCATACACTGACTGTATAACACCCCCATACACTGACTGTATAACACCTCCATACACCGACTGTATAACACCCCCATACACCGACTGTATAACACCTCCATACACTGACTGTATAACACCTCCCCAAACACTGACTGTATAACACCCCCCATACACTGACTGTATAACACCCCCATACACTGACTGTATAACACCCCCCATTCACTGACTGTATAACACCTCCCCATACACTGTATAACACCTCCCATACACTGACTGTATAACACCCCCCATACACTGACTGTATAACACCCCCATACACTGACTGTATAACACCCCCCCCATACACTGACTGTATAACACCCCCATACACTGACTGTATAACACCTCCCATACACTGACTGTATAACACCTCCAATACACTGACTGTATAACACCCCCATACACTGACTGTATAACACCCCCCATACACTGACTGTATAACACCCCCCATACACTGACTGTATAACACCCCCCATACACTGACTGTATAACACCTCCATACACTGACTGTATAACACCTCCATACACTGACTGTATAACACCCCCCATACACCGACTGTATAACACCTCCATACACCGACTGTATAACACCTCCATACACCGACTGTATAACACCTCCCATACACTGACTGTATAACACCTCCCATACACTGACTGTATAACACCCCCCATACACTGACTGTATAACACCTCCCATACACTGACTGTATAACACCTCCATACACTGACTGTATAACACCCCCCATACACTGACTGTATAACACCCCCCATACACTGACTGTATAACACCCCCATACACTAACTGTATAACACCCCCCATACACTGACTGTATAACACCCCCCATACACTGACTGTATAACACCCCCATACACTGACTGTATAACACCCCCCATACACTGACTGTATAACACCCCCCATACACTGACTGTATAACACCCCCCATACACTGACTGTATAACACCTCCATACACTGACTGTATAACACCTCCATACACTGACTGTATAACACCCCCCATACACCGACTGTATAACACCCCCCATACACCGACTGTATAACACCCCCCATACACCGACTGTATAACACCCCCCATACACTGACTGTATAACACCTCCATACACTGACTGTATAACACCCCCATACACTGACTGTATAACACCTCCATACACTGACTGTATAACACCCCCATACACTGACTGTATAACACCCCCATACACTGACTGTATAACACCTCCATACACTGACTGTATAACACCCCCATACACTGACTGTATAACACCCCCCCCATACACTGACTGTATAACACCCTCCATACACTGACTGTATAACACCCCCCCATACACTGACTGTATAACACCCCCCATACACTGACTGTATAACACCCCCCATACACTGACTGTATAACACCCCCATACACTGACTGTATAACACCCCCCATACACTGACTGTATAACACCTCCATACACTGACTGTATAACACCCCCCATACACTGACTGTATAACACCTCCATACACTGACTGTATAACACCCCCATACACTGACTGTATAACACCTCCCATACACTGACTGTATAACACCCCCCATACACCGACTGTATAACACCCCCCATACACCGACTGTATAACACCCCCATACACTGACTGTATAACACCTCCCATACACTGACTGTATAACACCTCCCATACACTGACTGTATAACACCCCCCATACACTGACTGTATAACACCCCCATACACTGACTGTATAACACCCCCCATACACTGACTGTATAACACCTCCATACACTGACTGTATAACACCTCCCATACACTGACTGTATAACACCTCCCATACACTGACTGTATAACACCCCCCATACACTGACTGTATAACACCCCCATACACTGACTGTATAACACCCCCCATACACTGACTGTATAACACCTCCATACACTGACTGTATAACACCTCCATACACTGACTGTATAACACCCCCCCATACACTGACTGTATAACACCCCCCATACACTGACTGTATAACACCCTCCATACACTGACTGTATAACACCCCCCATACACTGACTGTATAACACCTCCATACACTGACTGTAAAACACCCCCATACACTGACTGTATAACACCCCCATACACTGACTGTATAACACCCTCCATACACTGACTGTATAACACCTCCATACACTGACTGTATAACACCCCCCATACACTGACTGTATAACACCCCCCATACACTGACTGTATAACACCCCCCATACACTGACTGTATAACACCCCCATACACTGACTGTATAACACCTCCATACACTGACTGTATAACACCCCCATACACTGACTGTATAACACCTCCATACACTGACTGTATAACACCCCCATACACTGACTGTATAACACCTCCATACACTGACTGTATAACACCCCCATACACTGACTGTATAACACCCCCATACACTGACTGTATAACACCTCCATACACTGACTGTATAACACCCCCCATACACTGACTGTATAACACCCCCATACACTGACTGTATAACACCCCCCCCCATACACTGACTGTATAACACCCCCCATACACTGACTGTATAACACCCCCCCATACACTGACTGTATAACACCCCCCATACACTGACTGTATAACACCCCCCCATACACTGACTGTATAACACCCCCCATACACTGACTGTATAACACCCTCCATACACTGACTGTATAACACCCCCCATACACTGACTGTATAACACCCCCATACACTGACTGTATAACACCCCCCATACACTGACTGTATAACACCTCCATACACTGACTGTATAACACCCCCCATACACTGACTGTATAACACCTCCATACACTGACTGTATAACACCCCCCATACACTGACTGTATAACACCCCCCATACACTGACTGTATAACACCCCCCATACACTGACTGTATAACACCCCCATACACTGACTGTATAACACCCCCCATACACTGACTGTATAACACCTCCATACACTGACTGTATAACACCCCCCATACACTGACTGTATAACACCTCCATACACTGACTGTATAACACCCCCCATACACTGACTGTATAACCCCCCCCATACACTGACTGTATAACACCCCCATACACTGACTGTATAACACCCTCCATACACTGACTGTATAACACCCCCCCATACACTGACTGTATAACACCTCCATACACTGACTGTATAACACCTCCCATACACTGACTGTATAACACCTCCCATACACTGACTGTATAACACCCCCCATACACTGACTGTATAACACCCCCATACACTGACTGTATAACACCCCCCATACACTGACTGTATAACACCTCCATACACTGACTGTATAACACCTCCATACACTGACTGTATAACACCCCCCCATACACCGACTGTATAACACCCCCATACACTGACTGTATAACACCCCCCATACACTGACTGTATAACACCTCCCATACACTGACTGTATAACACCCCCCATACACTGACTGTATAACACCCCCCATACACTGACTGTATAACACCCCCCATACACTGACTGTATAACACCCCCCATACACTGACTGTATAACACCCTCCATACACTGACTGTATAACACCCCCCATACACTGACTGTATAACACCCTCCATACACTGACTGTATAACACCCTCCATACACTGACTGTATAACACCCTCCATACACTGACTGTATAACACCCTCCATACACTGACTGTATAACACCCCCATACACTGACTGTATAACACCCCCATACACTGACTGTATAACACCTCCCATACACTGACTGTATAACACCCCCCATACACTGACTGTATAACACCTCCATACACTGACTGTATAACACCCTCCATACACTGACTGTATAACACCTCCCATACACTGACTGTATAACACCTCCCATACACTGACTGTATAACACCTCCCATACACTGACTGTATAACACCCCCCATACACTGACTGTATAACACCCCCATACACTGACTGTATAACACCCCCATACACTGACTGTATAACACCCCCCATACACTGACTGTATAACACCCTCCATACACTGACTGTATAACACCCCCCATACACTGACTGTATAACACCCCCATACACTGACTGTATAACACCCCCCATACACTGACTGTATAACACCTCCATACACTGACTGTATAACACCCCCATACACTAACTGTATAACACCTCCCATACACTGACTGTATAACACCTCCATACACTGACTGTATAACACCTCCATACACTGACTGTATAACACCTCCCATACACTGACTGTATAACACCCCCCCATACACTGACTGTATAACACCTCCATACACTGACTGTATAACACCCCCCATACACTGACTGTATAACACCCCCCATACACTGACTGTATAACACCCTCCATACACTGACTGTATAACACCCCCCATACACTGACTGTATAACACCTCCATACACTGACTGTATAACACCCCCATACACTGACTGTGACACTGATCTGTTGTATGTCCCTAGCGCAGTCACCTTCCCTCTCCTCCGCTGACCACACGAACCTTCTGTTTGGTTATTTTTGTCCTTGACCAAGGAGATAACCTGCACTCTGTGACCTCATAACCACCAAGGAGGCCCGACATAGGGTGAAGGTCATGGTCACCCACTGGACACCGAGGCTTCATACAGGCAATGGGGCATAGAGGCTGTAACCAAAAGCTAACCTCCAAAAGTAGACCCCACACCATATACACACCCCAGAGACCCCTGAATATAGACCCCACACCAGACCACACCATATACACACCCCAGAGACCCTTTAATATAGACCCCACTCCCGGAGACCCCTGAATATAGACCCCACTCCCAGAGACCCCTGAATATAGACCCCACTCCCAGAGACCCCTGAATATAGACCCCACTCCCAGAGACCCCTGAATATAGACCCCACCCCAGACCACACCATATACACATCCTGAAGACCCCTGAATATAGACCCCACTACCAGAGACCACTGAATATAGACCCCACTCCCAGAGACCCCTGAATATAGACCCCACACCAGACCACACCATATACACACCCCAGAGACCCCTTAATATAGACCCCACTCCCGGAGACCACTGAATATAGACCCCACTCCCAGATACCCCTGAATATAGACCCCAGACCACACAATATACACATCCCGGAGACCCCTGAATATAGACCCCACTCCCGGAGACCACTGAATATAGACCCCACTCCCGGAGACCCCTGAATATAGACCCCAGACCACACAATATACACATCCCGGAGACCCCTGAATATAGACCCCACTCCCGGAGACCACTGAATATAGACCCCAGACCACACAATATACACATCCCGGAGACCACTGAATATAGACCCCACTCCCGAAGACCCCTGAATATAGACCCCACTCCCGGAGACCCCTGAATATAGACCCCACACCAGACCACACCATATACACATCCCGAAGACCCCTGAATATAGACCCCACTCCCGGAGACCCCTGAATATAGACCCCACTCCCGGAGACCCCTGAATATAGACCCCAGACCACACAATATACACATCCCGGAGACCCCTGAATATAGACCCCACTCCCGGAGACCACTGAATATAGACCCCACTCCCGGAGACCGCTGAATATAGACCCCACTCCCAGAGACCCATGAATATAGACCCCAGACCACACAATATACACATCCCGGAGACCCCTGAATATAGACCCCACTCCCGGAGACCACTGAATATAGACCCCACTCCCGGAGACCCCTGAATATAGACCCCACACCAGACCACACCATATACACATCCCGGAGACCCCTGAATATAGACCCCACTCCCGGAGACCCCTGAATATAGACCCCACACCAGACCACACCATATACACATCCCGAAGACCCCTGAATATAGACCCCACTCCCGGAGACCCCTGAATATAGACCCCACTCCCGGAGACCCCTGAATATAGACCCCAGACCACACAATATACACATCCCGGAGACCCCTGAATATAGACCCCACTCCCGGAGACCACTGAATACAGACCCCACTCCCGGAGACCACTGAATATAGACCCCACTCCCAGAGACCCATGAATATAGACCCCAGACCACACAATATACACATCCTGGAGACCCCTGAATATAGACCCCACTCCCGGAGACCACTGAATATAGACCCCACTCCCGGAGACCGCTGAATATAGACCCCACTCCCGGAGACCGCTGAATATAGACCCCACACCAGACCCAACTGTATACAAACTATTTTTCCTGAGCACATCAGTAATACCCACTGCCGGACCTCCATCTGCCAGGGTCCACGTACCCACGGCCACTGCACGTGCAGCATAAGGCTTCATGCACACGACTGTCTTTTCTATATGTAAAAAAGGCCTCATTGACTTTAGTAGAAACTACAGCTGTGTATGTGACACCATATTTCTCACCGCACCGCGCACTGGCCGTCAGATCGCAACACAAAATATAGAACATGTCCAATTTTTTACATTTTTGCAGTAAGGTCTCTACATAAAAGTCTATGGGAGTACAAAAAATGTCCGACCTCTGGTGGTATCCACCATATACCAATATAGAGGAGTCTGGCAGATTAAGAGAGAGGAGTCTGACAGATTAAGAGAGAGGAGTCTGGCAGATTAAGAGAGAGGAGTCTGACAGATTAAGAGAGAGGAGTCTGACAGATTAGGAGAGAGGAGTCTGACAGATTAAGAGAGAGGAGTCTGACAGATTAAGAGAGAGGAGTCTGGCAGATTAGGAGAGAGGAGTCTGGAGGAGGAGGACAGAGAAGTATGACAGAGGGGTCTGGAGTAGGAGGAGAAAAAAGGAGTCTGGAGGAGAAGGACAGAAGAATCTGGAGGAGGACAGATGAGTCTGGAGGAGTAGGACAGAGGAGTCTGGGGGAGGACAGATGAGTCTGGAGGAGAAGGACAGAAGAGTCTGGAGGAGAAGGACAGAAGAGTCTGGAGGAGGAGGAAAAGGACAGAAGAATCTGGAGGAGGAGGAGGACAGAGGAGTCTGGAGGAGGAGGAGGACAGAGGAGTCTGGAGGAGGAGGAGGACAGAGGAGTCTGGAGGAGGAGGAGGACAGAGGAGTCTGGAGGAGGAGGAGGACAGAGGAGTCTGGAGGAGGAGGAGGACAGAAGAGTCTGGAGGAGGAGGAAGACAGAGGAGTCTGGAGGAGGAGGAAGACAGAGGAGTCTGGAGGAGGAGGAAGACAGAGGAGTCTGGAGGAGGAGGAGGACAGAAGAGTCTGGAGGAGGAGGAAGACAGAGGAGTCTGGAGGAGGAGGAAGACAGAGGAGTCTGGAGGAGGAGGAAGACAGAGGAGTCTGGAGGAGGAGGACAGAGGAGTCTAGAAGAGAAAGATGACAGAGGAGTCTGGAGGAGGAGGAGGACAGAAGAGTCTGGAGGAGGAAGACAGAGGAGTCTGGAGGAGGACAGAGGAGTCTGGAGGAGGGGGAGGACAGAGGAGTCTGGATGAGAAGGACAAAGGAGTCTGGAGGAGAAGGACAAAGGAGTCTGGAGGAGGAGGACAGAGGAGTCTGGAGGAGGAGGACAGAGGAGTCTGGAGGGAGCAGGACAGAAGTGTCTGGAGGAGGAGGACACAGGGGTCTGGAGGAGGAGGAGGAGGAGGACAGAGGAGTCTGGAGGAGAACAGAAGAGTCTGGAGGAGAAGGAGGACAGAGGAGTCTGGATGAGAAGGATGACAGAGGAGTCTGGAGGAGGAAAAGGACAGAAGAGTTGGAGGAGGAGGAGGACAGAGGAGTCTGGAGGAGGAGGAGTACAGAAGAGTCTGGAGGAGGAGGAGGACAGAGGAGTCTGGAGGAGAAGAACAGAGTATTCCGGGAGCCGGAGGACAGAGGGTCTGGTGGAGGAGGAGGACAGAGGGTCTGGAGGAGGAGGACAGAGAAGTATGACAGAGGGGTCTGGAGTAGGAGGAGAAAAAAGGAGTCTGGAGGAGAAGGACAGAAGAATCTGGAGGGGGAGGAGGACAGAAGAGTCTGGATGAGGAGAAGGACTGAAGAGTCTGGAGGAGAAGGACTGAAGAGTCTGGAGGAGAAGGACAGAAGAGTCTGGAAGAGAAGGACAGAAGAGTCTGGAAGAGGAGGAGGACAGAAGAGTCTGGAGGAGGAGGAAGGCAGAAGAGTCTGGAGGAGGAGAAGGACAGAGGAGTCTGGAGGAGGAGGACAGAGGAGTCTGGAGGAGGAGGACAGAGGAGTCTGGGGGAGGAGGAGGACAGAGGAGCCTGGAGAGGGAGGAGGACAGAGAAGTCTGGAGGAGGAGGAGGACAGAGGAGTCTGGAGGAGGAGGAGGACAGAGGGGTCTGGAGGAGGAGGAGGACAGAGGAGTCTGGAGAGGGAGGAGGACAGAGGGGTCTGGAGGAGGAGGAGGAGGACAGAGGAGTCTGGAGGAGGAGGAGGACAGAGGAGTCTGGAGGAGGAGGAGGACAGAGGAGTCTGAAGGAGGACAGAGGAGTCTGGAGGAGAAGGACAGAAGAGTCTGGAGGAGGAAGACAGAGGAGTCTGGAGGAGGACAGAGGAGTCTGGATGAGAAGGACAAAGGAGTCTGGAGGAGGAGGACAGAGGAGTCTGGAGGAGGAGGAGGACAGAGGAGTCTGGAGGAGGAGGAGGACAGAGGAGTCTGGAGGAGGAGGAGGACAGAGGAGTCTGGAGGAGGAGGAGGACAGAGGAGTCTGGAGGAGGAGGAGGACAGAGGAGTCTGGAGGAGGAGGACAGAGGAGTCTGGAGGAGGAGGACAGAGGAGTCTGGAGGAGGAGGAGAACAGAGGGGTCTGGAGGAGGAGGACAGAGGAGTCTGGAGAGGGAGGAGGACAGAGGGGTCTGGAGGAGGAGGAGAACAGAGGAGTCTGGAGGAGGACAGAGGAGGACAGAGGGGTCTGGAGGAGGACAGAGGAGGACAGAGGGGTCTGGAGGAGGACAGAGGAGTCTGGAGGAGAAGGAGGACAGAGGGGTCTGGAGGAGAAGGAGGACAGAGGAGTCTGGAGGAGAAGGAGGACAGAGGAGTCTGGGGGAGGACAGAGGAGTCTGGAGGAGAAGGAGGACAGAGGAGTCTGGAGGAGAAGGAGGACAGAGGGGTCTGGAGGAGAAGGAGGACAGAGGAGTCTGGAGGAGAAGGAGGACAGAGGAGTCTGGAGGAGGAGGAGGACAGAGGGGTCTGGAGGAGGAGGAGGACAGAGGAGTCTGGAGGAGAAGGAGGACAGAGGAGTCTGGAGGAGAAGGAGGACAGAGGGGTCTGGAGGAGGAGGAGGACAGAGGAGTCTGGAGGAGGAGGAGGACAGAAGAGTCTGGAGGAGGAGGACAGAGGGGTCTGGAGGAGGAGGACAGAGGAGTCTGGAGGAGAAGGAGGACAGAGGGGTCTGGAGGAGGAGGAGGACAGAGGAGTCTGGAGGAGGAGGAGGACAGAAGAGTCTGGAGGAGGAGGACAGAGGGGTCTGGAGGAGGAGGACAGAGGAGTCTGGAGGAGGAGGACAGAGGAGTCTGGAGGAGGAGGAGGACAGAGGGGTTGTATGATCATGTATGTATCTATGGGGTCCGGGCACTTTCACAATGTAGACGCAGGTGACTGTTCAGACTCTCAGTTACTGCGCCTGTAAAAGTTTATCAGGCGAGGAGGAGATGGCAGAAGGAAAGTCCTCAGCGGAGACCTCTGGAGTCTGCACCTGCACAGGAGACCCCCATGTGGCCTCCACAAAGGAAAGGATTCCTCGGATGATGTGATGATCCGGTGAGGGGCCATGGATTCTCTTCTCTCCATGTAATTCCTGTTAGTAATGTTACATTGTATATACCAGGATGTACGGACTCTCACCTGACCATCATGTGACCAGGAACCTGAGGATCGGGTGAGGGGGGTGTAACATCACCCTACTGGGCCGTGGCGGAGGATGTACAGGCGGTCTCCTACTTAAGAACACCCGACTTACAGACCAGTCCTAGTTACAGACGGCCCTCTGGATATTGGTAATTTCCTGTACTTTAGTCCTAGGCTACAATGATCAGCTATTCCAGTTATCACAGGCGTCTGTAATGAAGATTTATTGTTACTCCTGATTCTTACGACGACCCAACATTTTTAAAATCCAATTGTCACAGAGACCCAAAAAAGTTCTGTCTGGGGTTACAATGATAAACTATACAGTTCCGACTTACATAGAAATTCGACTTAAGAACAAACCTCCAGACCCGATCTTGTATGTAACCCGGGGACTGCCTGTAGACGTTGCGTTATTGCTCATGATTTTGCAGTGATGGACGATGTCTTCTACGGTCGGTTGTCTCCTGGAAGATGGACTTATCTTCTGCTGTATTATCATCCCCACATGTTCTAGGGACAGGATTTCTGTCGTTGAATGGGGGGGGGGGTGAAGTGTGTCCTGTAGCGTCTCGCATTCTGCCCCCCTCCCCCCCCCCCCCCCCCCATCTGGCATCATTGGTTTCTGGGTTGTAGATGATTGGGATTATGTAGGAATCTCTCCGGCTCCCGGCTTCCCTTCCCTCTAGGACTCTGGCGCCTTCTCTGGTGGAGAACACTTGGAAGGTTCAGGGATTTATTGTATAGTTAAATCCCTGGGGTCTTATCTGTAACCCCTGTCACTAAGACCAGAGGCTTCTCTACGATCTAGAGGCACAGTTACAGTTCGATGCTTTCCTAAGGGCGTCCAGTTTTCCGTCCATTGGATCTGGGGGTTGATTGGAGTCTTCTAAGGGAAGGTCATTGTCGCATCCTGTTGTCTCAGATTTATCCGTTTTGAAAGCCTCTAGATACAGACGCTCATCTCTCTGGACCCTTCCATTCATCTTTAAGAGTTAATTAAAAATACAGGTTTTTTTCATGGATTTACGACTCCAAACAATTCATCTTGGATGTGGTTTTCTGGACGATGTCCTCTAAGTTTAGATATGTAGATCATCAGATGAGAACAAATATTTGGATTGAGGATTATGTCCAGATACACTTGGAGTCTGTCCAGCCGCTGACTCAGGACGTGTCCACCGAGTACGTGGGCTTTACAGTAATGGAAATGTCCGTAATGGACTGAACTTTCCTCATGGAACGTAGATCTGTAATGACCTGCGGAGGAGGTGTACACTCATTCCTGTGGAGACCCTTCATCAGACGTCCTCCCCTTTACCTACCTGCTCCGCTGTCCTGTGGTTACCCCGGGCTTTGGTGCATCGCAGGGAACTCTACAGGGATCTGCTCTGGTCAATTCTTCTTGAGGATTGGATTGCGGTGGGGAAGTGGGGGGGGGGGGTGCGGAGGAGGCCATCATCCTCACCTCGTCCAAGGCTCATATAGACCCATATCTCTACTTAATACAGACAGGAAAATTCCTGCTGAATCACTTACCTCTAGGTTGGGGCAGTAATTATCAAAAAGAAATATTCTGAACTTTGGGGGAAGTTTCGGGGTCCCGTTGCCTTTGGATGATGTTTACCTGGGTGAAAATTTGGAGCTAAATGTATTCCAACCCCCACCAATGTATGGACGACTCCCAGGATCTGCAAGGGGAGAAGACTTTGTAGAACTGGATCTTATGCCAATTACATCCAGAACATCCATCTGGGTCTCCCGCTTCTAAGGCAGAACCTTTCGTAACGCTCCCTCTGTTGTTATTTGTTTGGTCTGTACGGGCAGGGGGAGGATTGTTTAGGCTCATTGAGAGATTCATGAGTGGATTGACATGGGGTCGCGAGCACGTGAGACGAAAGGGTAAATCCTTGTATACACAGAGTAACCACGGCTCCGCAGTGACAAATCTTAAACTATTTCTGGCAGCCAAGATGATGATCTTGTGTAGGAGGAAAGATACAACTTTGTTACAGAAATTAGTGCAGCAAATAGGGAACCACGAATCACCAACCACGAAACATGAACCACGTGTCACGAACCACGAATCAATCAGTGCAACACGGGAGTCTGTGGCGTTTGGGGTCTTCCCATCTGTAGACTGGAAACTGCCGAGAAGATTGGAAAAATATCCGCATCTGCATCTTCTTCTCCGATGTGACGTAACCGACATCCCAAAGAATTCCGTCATTTCGATGACACAAGGATTGGAGAAGACGCCGTTTACTTCTCACTTGAAGATGTAAAAGGGAAGTTTGGTGTTAGGGGAGATTCCATCACTTCTCCGTGTATTACACAACATAAACAATGCTTCATTGTGAGAGAAGGTTCATTACTGGAAAAGGCTTCTTTTGAATGGATTGAGAAAATTTCTAAACTTTATCAAATATTCTATGGAAATCACATCCAACTCCGAGAGACAATGGGAGCGAGAAGTGGGACCCCTGTACTCTGATGTTTGGGAGGGGATATAGAAAACATGTTCACATATTCATTCGGGTAAAAGACATCCAGGGCCTCATTTACTAAGGGTCCCGGATCGCACTTTCGTAGAATTGTGCACCTTTTTCAGGATTTGTGCGGCTATGACAGGTATAACAGGTGTCTGGTCTGGGATTGTGTCACATGTGATCGGATTATGGCACAGCTGCGCTTTCATGCAACAGAAATCGGAGGGGGGGGGGGGTGAGATTTAACTTTCAAATTGTGTTGCAAAACAATGCACTTACCTGCACCAGGAAGAAGAAGGTGAACTCCGGGGACCTGAGCGGGGAAGCGACACATGCAGGATATCGGGCGCAGGATCTTAGTGACTCCCCGCACAGCGCATTATACACGGACAATGCACTTACATGCACCAGGAAGAAGAAGGTGAACTCCAGGGACCTGAGCGGGGAAGCGACACATGCAGGATATCGGGTGCACGGACTTAGTGACTCCCCGCACAGCGCATTATACACGGACAATGCACTTACATGCACCAGGAAGAAGAAGGTGAACTCCAGGGACCTGAGCGGGGAAGTGACACATGCAGGATATCGGGTGCAGGATCTTAGTGACTCCCCGCACAGGGCATTATACACGGACAATGCACTTACATGCACCAGGAAGAAGAAGGTGAACTCCAGGGACCTGAGCGGGGAAGCGACACATGCAGGATATCGGACGCAGGATCTTAGTGACTCCCCGCACAGCGCATTATACACGGACAATGCACTTACATGCACCAGGAAGAAGAAGGTGAACTCCAGGGACCTGAGCGGGGAAGCGACACATGCAGGATATCGGGTGCAGGATCTTAGTGACTCCCCGCACAGCGCATTATACACGGACAATGCACTTACATGCACCAGGAAGAAGAAGGAGAACTCCGGGGACCTGAGCGGGGAAGCAACACATGCAGGATATCGGGCGCAGGATCTTATTGACTCCCCGCACAGCGCATTATACACAGACAATGCACTTACATGCACCAGGAAGAAGTAGGTGAACTCCGGGGACCTGAGCGGGGAAGCGACACATGCTGGATATCGGGCGCAGGATCTTAGCGACTCCCCGCACAGCGCATTATACACGGACAATGCACTTACATGCACCAGGAAGAAGAAGGTCAACCCCGGGGACCTGAGCGGGGAAGTGACACATGCAGGATATCGGGCGCACGATCTCAGTGACTCCCCGCACAGCGCATTATACACGGACAATGCACTTACATGCACCAGGAAGAAGAAGGTGAACTCCAGGGACCTGAGCGGGGAAGCGACACATGCAGGATATCGGGCGCAGGATCTTATTGACTCCCCGCACAGCGCATTATACACGGACAATGCACTTACATGCACAAGGAAGAAAAAGGTGAACTCCGGGGACCTGAGCGGGGAAGCGACACATGCAGGATATCGGGCGCAGGATCTTAGTGACTCCCCGCACAGTGCATTATACACGGACAATGCACTTACATGCACCAGGAAGAAGTAGGTGAACTCTGGTGACCTGAGCGGGGAAGAGACACATGCAGGATATCGGGCGCAGGATCTTAGTGACTCCCCGCACAGCGCATTATACACAGACAATGCACTTACATGCACCAGGAAGAAGAAGGTGAACTCCAGGGACCTGAGCGGGGAAGTGACACATGCAGGATATCGGGTGCACGATCTTAGTGACTCCCCGCACAGCACATTATACACGGACAATGCACTTACATGCACCAGGAAGAAGAATGTGAACCCCGGGGACCTGAGCGGGGAAGCGACACATGCAGGATATCGGGGCAGAATCTTAGTGACTCCCCGCACAGCGCA
The DNA here is from genome assembly GCF_040894005.1 of Engystomops pustulosus. Taxonomy (NCBI): domain Eukaryota; kingdom Metazoa; phylum Chordata; class Amphibia; order Anura; family Leptodactylidae; genus Engystomops; species Engystomops pustulosus. The sequence goes on from NC_092415.1 coordinate 213,887,239, forward strand.
TTATACAAGGACAATGCACTTACATGCACCAGGAAGAAGAAGGTAAACCCTGGGGACCTGAGCGGGGAAGCGACACATGCAGGATATCGGGCGCAGGATCTTAGTGACTCCCCGCACATCGCATTATACACGGACAATGCACTTACATGCACCAGGAAGAAGAAGGTGAACTCCTGGGACCTGAGCGGGGAAGTGACACATGCAGGATATCGGGCGCAGGATCTTATTGACTCCCCGCACAGCGCATTATACACGGACAATGCACTTACATGCACCAGGAAGAAGAAGGTGAACTCCGGGGACCTGTGCAGGGAAGTGACACATGCAGGATATCGGGCGCAGGATCTTAGTGACTCCCCGCACAGCGCATTATACACGGACAATGCACTTACATGCACCAGGAAGAAAAAGGTGAACTCCGGGGACCTGAGCGGGGAAGCGACACATGCAGGATATAGGGCGCAGGATCTTAGTGACTCCCCGCACAGTGCATTATACACGGACAATGCACTTACATGCACCAGGAAGAAGTAGGTGAACTCTGGGGACCTGAGCGGGGAAGAGACACATGCAGGATATCGGGGGCAGGATCTTAGTGACTCCCCGCACAGCGCATTATACACAGACAATGCACTTACATGCACCAGGAAGAAGAAGGTGAACTCCAGGGACCTGAGCGGGGAAGCGACACATGCAGGATATCAGGCGCAGGATATTAGTGACTCCCCGCACAGCGCATTATACACAGACAATGCACTTACATGCACCAGGAAGAAGAATGTGAACCCCGGGGACCTGAGCGGGGAAGTGACACATGCAGGATATCGGGGCAGAATCTTAGTGACTCCCCGCACAGCGCATTATACAAGGACAATGCACTTACATGCACCAGGAAGAAGAAGGTGAACCCTGGGGACCTGAGCGGGGAAGCGACACATGCAGGATATCGGGCGCAGGATCTTAGTGACTCCCCGCACATCGCATTATACACGGACAATGCACTTACATGCACCAGGAAGAAGAAGGTGAACCCCGGGGACCTGAGCGGGGAAGTGACACATGCAGGATATCGGGCACACGATCTTAGTGACTCGCACAGCGCATTATACACGGACAATGCACTTACATGCACCAGGAAGAAGAAGGTGAACTCCGGGGACCTGAGCGGGGAAGCGACACATGCAGGATATTGGGTGCATGATCTTAGTGACTCCATGCACAGCACATTATACACGGACAATGCACTTACATGCACCAGGAAGAAGAAGGTGAACTCCAGGGACCTGAGCGGGGAAGCGACACATGCAGGATATCGGGTGCAGGATCTTAGTGACTCCCCGCACAGCACATTATACACGGACAATGCACTTACATGCACCAGGAAGAAGAAGGTGAACTCCGGGGACCTGAGCGGGGAAGTGACACACGCAGGATATCGGGGCAGGATCTTAGTGACTCCCCGCACAGCGCATTATACACGGACAATGCACTTACATGCACCAGGAAGAAGAAGGTGAACTCCGTGGACCTGAGCGGGGAAGCGACACATGCAGGATATCGGACGCAGGATCTTAGTGACTCCCCGCACAGCGCATTATACACGGACAATGCACTTACATGCACCAGGAAGAAGAAGGTGAAACCCGGGGACCTGAGCGGGGAAGTGACACATGCAGGATATCGGGCACACGATCTTAGTGACTCGCACAGCGCATTATACACGGACAATGAACTTACATGCACCAGGAAGAAGTAGGTGAACTCCGGGGACCTGAGCGGGGAAGCGACACATGCAGGATATCGTGCGCAGGATCTTAGTGACTCCCTGCACAGCGCATTATACACGGACAATGCACTTACATGCACCAGGAAGAAGAAGGTGAACTCTGGGGACCTGAGCGGGGAAGAGACACATGCAGGATATCGGGTGCAGGATCTTAGTGACTCCCTGCACAGCACATTATACACGGACAATGCACTTACATGCACCAGGAAGAAGAAGGTGAACTCCGGGGACCTGAGCGGGGAAGCGACACATGCAGGATATCGGGCGCACGATTGTAGTGACTCCCCGCACAGCACATTATACACGGACAATGCACTTACATGCACCAGGAAGAAGAAGGTGAACTCCGGGGACCTGAGCGGGGAAGTGACACATGCAGGATATCGGGTGCAGGATCTTAGTGACTCCCCGCACAGCGCATTATACATGGACAATGCACTTACATGCACCAGGAAGAAGAAGGTGAACTCCGGGGACCTGAGCGGGGAAGTGACACATGCAGGATATCGGAGGCACGATCTTAGTGACTCCCCGCACAGCGCATTATACACGGACAATGCACTTACATGCACCAGGAAGAAGAAGGTGAACTGCGGGGACCTGAGCGGGGAAGCGACACATGCAGGATATCGGGAGCACGATCTTAGTGACTCCCCGCACAGCGCATTATACACGGACAATGCACTTACATGCACCAGGAAGAAGAAGGTGAACTCCAGGGACCTGAGCGGGGAAGTGACACATGCAGGATATCGGGTGCAGGATCTTAGTGACTCCCCGCACAGCGCATTATACACGGACAATGCACTTACATGCACCAGGAAGAAGAAGGTGAACTCCGGGAACCTGAGCGGGGAAGTGACACATGCAGGATATCGGGTGCAGGATCTTAGTGACTCCACGCACAGCACATTATACACGGACAATGCACTTACATGCACCAGGAAGAAGAAGGTGAACTCCGGGGACCTGAGCGGGGAAGTGACACATGCAGGATATTGGGTGCAGGATCTTAGTGACTCCCCGCACAGCGCATTATACATGGACAATGCACTTACATGCACCAGGAAGAAGAAGGTGAACTCCGGGGACCTGAGCGGGGAAGTGACACATGCAGGATATCGGAGGCAGGATCTTAGTGACTCCTCGCACAGCACATTATACATGGACAATGCACTTACATGCACCAGGAAGAAGAAGGTGAACTCCAGGGACCTGAGCGGGGAAGTGACACATGCAGGATATCGGGAGCACGATCTTAGTGACTCCCCGCACAGCGCATTATACACGGACAATGCACTTACATGCACCAGGAAGAAGAAGGTGAACTCCAGGGACCTGAGCGGGGAAGTGACACATGCAGGATATCGGGTGCAGGATCTTAGTGACTCCACGCACAGCACATTATACACGGACAATGCACTTACATGCACCAGGAAGAAGAAGGTGAACTCCGGGGACCTGAGCGGGGAAGTGACACATGCAGGATATTGGGTGCAGGATCTTAGTGACTCCCCGCACAGCGCATTATACATGGACAATGCACTTACATGCACCAGGAAGAAGAAGGTGAACTCCGGGGACCTGAGCGGGGAAGTGACACATGCAGGATATCGGAGGCAGGATCTTAGTGACTCCTCGCACAGCACATTATACACGGACAATGCACTTCCATGCACCAGGAGGAGGAAGGTGAACTCCAGGGACCTGAGCGGGGAAGTGACACATGCAGGATATCGGGGGCAGGATCTTAGTGACTCCCCGCACAGCGCATTATACACGGACAATGCACTTACTAGCGCCCAAATCACCACTTTTTCGCCATTTCACAACAAACTGTCCTATACCATGGCTCCAACATCATCCCAGCAGCAGGGGGCAGTGTGTCCTCCTATCACTGCTAGGAGAGACTTTCCTCTCTCTTTATATACAGAAGACTTTATGGTAAAATTTCTACAAATGTGCTTTTTTCTAAATAAGTTGGTGCAATCCTGACACCTGCTGGAGATCTGCAGCATCACAGGCGTCACATGGGGAATCTGCACAATGATTACTGCTATACAGACACAGGAACCTCAGGAGCCTAAGAGGTTTATAGCTATATCCCTGTACATAGGGGGCAGTATTATAGTAGTAATATCCCTGTACATAGGGGGCAGTATTATAGTAGTTATATTCTTGTACATAGGGGGCAGTATTATAGTAAGTATATACTTGTACATAGGGGGCAGTATTATAGTAGTTATATTCCTGTACATAGGGGGCAGTATTATAGTAGTTATATTCTTGTACATAGGGGGCAGTATTATAGTAGTTATATTCCTGTACATAGGGGGCAGTATTATAGTAAGTATATACTTGTACATAGGGGGCAGTATTATAGTAGTTATATTCCTGTACATAGGGGGCAGTATTATAGTAAGTATATACTTGTACATAGGGGGCAGTATTATAGTAGTTATATTCTTGTACATAGGGGGCAGTATTATAGTAGTTATATTCCTGTACATAGGGGGCAGTATTATAGTAGTTATATTCCTGTACATGGGGGCAGTATTATAGTAGTTATATTCCTGTACATAGGGGGCAGTATTATAGTAGTTATATTCCTGTACATAGGGGGCAGTATTATAGTAGTTATATTCTTGTACATAGGGGGCAGTATTATAGTAGTTATATTCCTGTACATAGGGGGCAGTATTATAGTAAGTATATACTTGTACATAGGGGGCAGTATTATAGTAGTTATATTCTTGTACATAGGGGGCAGTATTATAGTAGTTATATTCCTGTACATAGGGGGCAGTATTATAGTAGTTATATTCCTGTACATAGGGGAAGTATTATAGTAGTTATATTCTTGTACATAGGGGGCAGTATTATAGTAGTTATATTCCTGTACATAGAGGGCAGTATTATAGTAGTTATATTCCTGTACATAGGGGGCAGTATTATAGTAGTTATATTCCTGTACATAGAGGGCAGTATTATAGTAGTTATATTCCTGTACATAGGGGGCATTATATAGTAGTTATATTCTTGTACATAGGGGGCAGTATTATAGTAGTTATATTCTTGTACATAGGGGGCAGTATTATAGTAGTTATATTCCTGTACATAGGGAGCAGTATTATAGTAGTTATATTCCTGTACATAGGGGGCAGTATTATAGTAGTTATATTCCTGTACATAGGGGGCAGTGTTATAGTAGTTATATTCCTGTACATAGGGGGCAGTATTATAGTAGTTATATTCCTGTACATAGGGGGCAGTATTATAGTAGTTATATTCCTGTACATAGGGGGCAGTGTTATAGTAGTTATATTCCTGTACATAGGGGGCAGTATTATAGTAGTTATATTCCTGTACATAGGGGGCAGTATTATAGCAGTTATATTCCTGTACATAGGGGGCAGTATTATAGTAGTTATATTCTTGTACATAGGGGGCAGTATTATAGTAGTTATATTCCTGTACATAGGGGGCAGTATTATAGTAGTTATATTCCTGTACATAGGGGGCAGTATTATAGTAGTTATATTCTTGTACATAGGGGGCAGTATTATAGTAGTTATATTCTTGTACATAGGGGGCAGTATTATAGTAGTTATATTCTTGTACATAGGGGGCAGTATTATAGTAGTTATATTCCTGTACATAGGGAGCAGTATTATAGTAGTTATATTCCTGTACATAGGGGGCAGTATTATAGTAGTTATATTCCTGTACATAGGGGGCAGTATTATAGTAGTTATATTCCTGTACATAGGGGGCAGTATTATAGTAGTTATATTCCTGTACATAGGGGGCAGTGTTATAGTAGTTATATTCCTGTACATAGGGGGCAGTATTATAGTAGTTATATTCCTGTACATAGGGGGCAGTATTATAGCAGTTATATTCCTGTACATAGGGGCAGTATTATAGTAGTTATATTCTTGTACATAGGGGGCAGTATTATAGTAGTTATATTCCTGTACATAGGGAGCAGTATTATAGCAGTTATATTCTTGTACATAGGGGGCAGTATTATAGTAGTTATATTCCTGTACATAGGGGGCAGTATTATAGTAGTTATATTCCTGTACATAGGGGGCAGTATTATAGTAGTTATATTCCTGTACATAGGGGGCAGTATTATAGTAGTTATATTCCTGTACATAGGGGGCGGTATTATAGTAGTTATATTCCTGTACATAGGGGGCAGTATTATAGTAGTTATATTCTTGTACATAGGGGGCAGTATTATAGTAGTTATATTCTTGTACATAGGAGGCAGTATTATAGTAGTTATATTCCTGTACATAGGGGGCAGTATTATAGTAGTTATATTCTTGTACATAGGGGGCAGTATTATAGTAGTTATATTCCTGTACATAGGGGGCAGTATTATAGTAGTTATATTCCTGTACATAGGGGGCAGTATTATAGTAGTTATATTCCTGTACATAGGGGGCAGTATTATAGTAGTTATATTCTTGTACATAGGGGGCAGTATTATAGTAGTTATATCCCTGTACATAGGGGGCAGTATTATAGTAGTTATATTCTTGTACATAGGGGGCAGTATTATAGTAGTTATATTCCTGTACATAGGGGGCAGTATTATAGTAGTTATATTCCTGTACATAGGGGGCAGTATTATAGTAGTTATATTCCTGTACATAGGGGGCAGTATTATAGTAGTTATATTCCTGTACATAGGGGGCAATTTTTATTAGTAAAAAACAAACATAAATACAGAAATACTTTTTCCATCAAAATAAATCATAGATCATTCAGTATAAATCATACATGTTCATAAAATAAAATGTATACTAAATGTAACTTAAGAGTCCATATTAGCTGAAAGGAAAACAAAGAAAAAAAAAAAACTGAAAAAAAACAAACAAATGCATCCACATTATATAATCAGACATATTTCAGCCTAGATGGATGTTCCTCCAGAGTCTTACATTCTCCCCCTTTTTCCTGACCTCTAGTGACCGGATCCACCTGAGCTCGGACATGATGAGACTTATGGCTTTATGATGGTGGAATGGCTCGCTATGGATGGACACTCTGGTTCTCATGTGCCAGTGATAATATTTAATGACCTGGATAACTATATACATGGTCTCCGGATTGATGTTACTTACATTAGATCTTATACCATAAAGGATCTCTGGGTACTGAAGGGACTGCAGTGATGGGATTCTTAGCTTGTTGGAAATGTCCTGCCAGATGTTCCGTCCACCCCAGCACTCTGATATAAAGTGGACCATAGTCTCCTCTGTCTGACACCCGAGGGGACACATACGATCTGCCACACTAAGGAACTTTAGATTTCCCCTGACAAAGAGCTTTCCCTGTAATGAGAGCCAGGTAATGTCACCGAACTTATGGGGCAGCCTCCGACCATTCAAGAACCTCAGACTGTCCTGTAGGGTGGTGGTTGGACAATCCGGAAGTGCCAGCTGCAGAAAGTAGAAGGTCCTACAGACTCTTGAGTAGAGATCTTTCCTGGTCTTAGTTTCTATGAAAGACTTTTCTATCCCCCATTTCCTTAAACACCGTATCCCATACTCCAGATACTGGGGGAGGAAGCCAGGAGTCCATCGGCCCCTCTTGAGACTGCCGCCTCGCACCCAAGACTCTGCAAAAGGCAATATCCAGTCCCTGACACTACTTACCCACAGGAGACCATTATTTGAGTCCAAGCTTCCAAAATTAACTTTCAGAAACATGGAGTCAAAAAATACCCTTGGATTTAACATATCCAGTCCACCCTCTCTCCTCTGCAGGTAGGTGATCCCTCTTTTTACTGGGTTCAGCCTGTTCCCCCATAAAAGCTGGAAGAACAGGCTAAAAAGCCGAGCGGAGAAAGATTCTGGCAAAGGAAAGACGACAGAGACGTAGAGGAAGACAGGGACCAGGTAAGTCTTCATCAGAGTAACCCTTTCTCTATAGGTCAGCCTCCAGTTCTTCCATCGCTGAACCTTTACATTTCCGGCATCCAACTTCTCTTCCCAATTTAGTGTAGAATTATCTTCCCTCCCGAATTTAACCCCAAGGATTTTAATATGGGTGGAGGCCTTGGCGAACTGTGGCAGATCAAAGCCAGGAGCATCATCCAATGTCCAGAAAGCTTGACTCTTCTCAAGGTTGACCAGAGACCCGGAGGCCTCTGAGTAACTTCTGATGGCTGCAGATAACATCTCCACCTCACGAGGTTCAGATATCACCACAGTCACATCATCCGCGTAGGCGACTACCTTCAAAGGCAAGCAATGGGGGACCGGCACCCCCTGAAAATCACACCGCTGCAGTGATCTCAGGAACGGGTCGATAGCAAACACATACAGCAGTGGACTCAGGGGGCAGCCCTGTCGCACCCCCGCCTCTACCCTAAAAGTGTCCCCCTGCCAACCATTGATCAGAGGAAAGCTCTTCGCCTCTCTGTACAAAGTTCTTAGCCAATCTATAAATTGTCCCGGAATACCGTACTTTGACAAAGTGGCCCATAGATAATCGTGATCAACCCTGTCAAAGGCTTTAGCCTGGTCCAGACCTACAACATATCTCCCACACCTCAGAGCTTTACATCTCTCAAACATCTCCCTTATCGAGATGACTGCTCCAGAGATGTTCCGCCCTTTTACCGTGCAGTACTGAGAGCCTGCCAACAGTGCCGGGGACAAACAGACTAATCTAGAGAATAGAATTTTTGCCAAAATCTTCCTGTCGACATTCAAGAGGGCGATCGGCCTCCAGTTCTTGATGTCACTCGGCTCTTTCCCTTTGGACAGCAGAATCAGCGATGAGACCCTCATGGATGGAGGCATCAGGTGATTTTCTAGACAATTTCTATAAACATCCACGAGGATTGGAGCCAAGAGGTCTCTGAACTTCTTATAAAATTCTGCGGTAATACCGTCAGGACCTGGTGCCTTCTTCAGATTTAACTTATCAATGGCCTCTTTTATCTCCTCCACCGTTATTCCTGCTGTTAAAGGAGAAAAGTCCAATTCTCTAGTGTCAGGGCCTGGAGTTGCCTCCAAGAATTGGGCCACTTTTTCCTTATCCAAAGCCTTCTTCTGAAACAAGTCAGTATAGTACGATCTCACCACTCCCAGGATTCCCTCCCGAGACTCTTGTAAAACACCCTGGGAGTCAGTGAGACCTGTGATCAGTTTCTTCTCCACACGCTCCCGGCAATTCTCAAATGGATCCGGTGCCCCTTGGGTGCCATAGTCACGTTCCACTACCAGGGAGGTATACCTACTGTACTGATACTGCCTTATCTCAGATTTCAGCCAGTCAATCCTTTGTTGGTCATCCCCACCCGCCGAATAGAGTGACTCCAATTCTTTACGCAGTCTCAGATACTGGCTGTACTTACTTCTCCCCTTCTTAATTGACAGTCTTTGCAAGAGGGACCGGATCTCCTCCTTGACGTCCTCCCACCAGTCGGCCATGTTGTCATAAAAATCCACTCTTTCCAGTTGATGCTGCAAAAAAGATGAAATGTATTCCTGGACCGAGTTATCATCTAGTAGACTACAATTAAGTCTCCACAGCCCTCTACCAGCCTCAGGATACTTTGTAGCACCCAAACAAAAATATAAGGCCAAGTGATCCGAATATGGGACTGTTCTTTCTGTTCTTTCATTGATGGCTTCAGTAGGACTCACCAGAGCAAGATCTATCCTACTGCTTCGTCCTGCACAGGTGTAAGTAAACTTAGGACTCCTACCACCCTGTACAAAAACATCAGACAGGCCAGCCTGCTGAATTATGCTATTAAGGACCTTACAGTCCCTGGTAAGGGGCCTACTGTTCCTGTCCCTGGTGGTAGTGGTGGCATTAAAGTCCCCGGCCATGATGACAGGAATAGACGTGAATAGATAAGGCTTTACATCATTAAAAAGCTGAGTCCTTTCGGTCACTGTCTGTGGGCCATAGATGTTAATGAGCCGGAGTCTTCTGCCTCTGATGGTGACCTCTAGCAGCAGGCACCGCCCCATCGATACCTCGGTGAGTCTGTGGACGGTGACATCATGGGTGTTAAACAAGATGGAGACTCCGGCATAAGGCTCCACAGCCAGCGACCAAAAGGAAGGACCAGACTGCCAATCTCTCTCCGCCTCTCGCATGACACCCAAGGTGTTTAAACGGGTCTCCTGTAAGAAGAACACATCGGCATTGAGATATCTTAGATGATCATATACAGCATGTCTGGTCCTTCTAGCCCTAATACTGTTCACATTGCTGGTGACCACAGTAAGATGGAAGTCTGCCATCAGGAGAAGAAGAAGAAAGAACATCCCCATCATCATAAGTCAGAGTCAGAGTTATCTTCCTGACTACCGGTTTCCATATCCCATACAGACTGAGACTCGGCATTAAGGGGTTTCCTTTTTGTGGGTGGATCCCCCCCTGGGTCGTCATCATACTCCTCCATCATGCGCTTCAATTCTCTCTCTATCTCCTCCTCTCCATCTGACTCGGACAGTACACTGTACCTATTAGTGGTCACAGTAACGTCCGCCTGACTGTACACTTTCATTTTAGAGGGTTTTCGGACAGTGGTCCATGCAGTCTCAGGTTTTCTGGTGCTCCTGTCCTTTTTCCTCTTTTTAACAGCACTATTATTATCCCCAGTGGTAGGTGCTGGTGCTGGGTCAGGAGAAGGGACAGGCACTGGCTGCACTACAGGCTGCTCCACTACCTCCATGTCTCCCTCAGTGTTACCTGTCCCTGGATGGTCCGGGGCAGCACCACTAATATCTGGGGTCTCTGGCACAGTACACACTGACCCTGACAATAGGGCCTCCTCCTCCTGCTCCTCCTCTGGTACATCTGCCCCTTCCATCAGGTCTTCATCGGGGAGGTCCCTACAGATATTATGCCAGGCATCAGGACAGTCCCTATGGGGGTGACCGATCTGACCACAAAGGTTGCATCTGATGGTCTTGCAGTTGGCGCTCACATGGCCGAGGTCCCCGCACAGGGTGCACTTCACTGTGGTGCAGTTACTCGCCACGTGACCTGATCTCCCACACCTAAAGCATAGCCTGGGCTGACCGACATAGAAGCATACACCCTTCTCTCTGCCGATAAAGAAGGAGTTGGGGAGGTGATGGGTGATGTTCTGGTTCTGATGTAATTTAACCAGGACCCTCCACCCACCGGTCCAGATTCCATCCTCATCCCTGGTCTTGGTCATGTCTGACATGAGGGTGCAATGTCTCCTGAGCCAGATAATGATGTCCTGAGGGGGGACAGACTCATTCCAGAACATGATGGTGACAACCGCTGTATCTAGTTTGGAGATGGGAATAAAACTAAACTTACTCCATCCCTCAGTATCTCTGTAGCGGGGTTGTTGAGCCCAGAAACGGTCCAGATTAGACATCAGCTTGAAGCTAATGTCATACCCCTGTCTGTCAGGAAGATTTATTACTGCCAGGATGTCGGCTGGCTGGAAACCCATCTGGGTGCACAACATGTCCCTGACCACATGCCTTCTGTCAGGCAGATCCTCCTTAGCCCCTCTATGCCTAAACCGGACAACATTTCTCCTCTTGAAAGCCTGACCAGTATAGCTGGTATTAGAGGAGAAAAATGGGGAACCCCGACTCCATGCATTACCTGATGACTGACCCCAGTCCTGCTGTGGGGGATGTGTTGGCTGCGGACCATCTGTAGTAGGGGGCTGCTGACCACCTGGAATATGGGGCTCTGCTGTCTGTGGTGTGACTAGTGGGGGGAACTCCTCAGCTGTTGACAGTCCCGCACCCTCCACAACATCGGGGCTCTCTGTGTCACCAGCTGCCATAGACTGTACCTGGGATGACTCCTCAGCTGGGACATTATCAACCACAGAAACATCAGAAATAGCAACAACAGAGACATCAGAAATATCAGACATATCAGCAACATTATCATCATTACTGCAGGACTGCCGATCACAGCCCTGAATGTCCTGCTCACATGTATCCTGCACCTCACAGTCCTGCTCACATGTATCCTGCACCTCACAGTCCTGCTCACATGTATCCTGCACCTCACAGTCCTGCTCACATGTATCCTGCACCTCACAGTCCTGCTCACATGTATCCTGCACCTCACAGTCCTGCTCACATGTATCCTGCACCTCACAGTCCTGCTCACATGTATCCTGCACCTCACAGTCCTGCTCACATGTATCCTGCACCTCACAGTCCTGCTCACATGTATCCTGCACCTCACAGTCCTGCTCACATGTATCCTGCACCTCACAGTCCTGCTCACATGTATCCTGCACCTCACAGTCCTGCTCACATGTATCCTGCACCTCACAGTCCTGATCACATGTATCCTGCACCTCACAGTCCTGCTCACATGTATCCTGCACCTCACAGTCCTGATCACATGTATCCTGCACCTCACAGTCCTGCTCACATGTATCCTGCACCTCACAGTCCTGCTCACATGTATCCTGCACCTCACAGTCCTGCTCACATGTATCCTGCACCTCACAGTCCTGCTCACATGTATCCTGCACCTCACAGTCCTGCTCACATGTATCCTGCACCTCACAGTCCTGCTCACATGTATCCTGCACCTCACAGTCCTGCTCACATGTATCCTGCACCTCACAGTCCTGCTCACATGTCTCCTGCACCTCACAGTCCTGCTCACATGTATCCTGCACCTCACAGTCCTGCTCACATGTCTCCTGCACCTCACAGTCCTGCTCAGATGTCTCCTGCACCTCACAGTCCTGCTCACATGTCTCCTGCACCTCACAGTCCTGCTCACATGTATCCTGCACCTCACAGTCCTGCTCACATGTCTCCTGCACCTCACAGTCCTGCTCAGATACACCTTGGGGTACAGATACAGTGTTACCTGCATGCAAGAGTCCAGAGTCCTCCTGCAGTGTGCTGCCTCCTGGGACTTGTGGTGTCTCCTCCACTTCACTGCTGATATCAGGTCTGACTGCTGGGACTTGTAGTACCTCATTAGGGACTGCTGGGACTTGTAGTACCTTCCTTGTAGCTGCTGCAGGACTTGGCTGTTGTTGCCTCTTTTTGTAAATTTCTCCCTCCTCAAAAGGCAGTGTTGCTGGCTGCAGAATGGGTCTCACATGGGGCTGTGGGGTCTCACACCTGGATGTTGAGGCCTTGTCTCCCTCAAACCTCTGCTGGTTCCTGAAGGTCTCTCCAACTGGTCCCATCTGCTCAATAGTGGCCTCCATCTCCCGCACAGTATCAGAAAGCTGTTTGGCCAGTGAGTCCAGCTTGTTGTTCAGCAGGTTCTGCTTCCCTGGGTTCGCTGCCTTTAGCATATACGTACAATCAATCTGTTTTTGCAGGTACAGCTTTTGTTTTTTCAAGGCTTGCATCTTTCTCACCAGTGCTGGGATCTGAGCAGCCAGCTGGAGCTCCGGTGATGGCTCTGGGGGCTGGAGCTCCGGTGATGGCTCTGGGGGCTGGAGCTCCGGTGATGGCTCTGGGGGCTGGAGCTCAGGTGATGGCTCTGGGGGCTGGAGCTCAGGTGATGACTCTGGGGGATGGAGCTCAGGTGATGGCTCTGGGGGCTGGAGCTCCGGTGATGGCTCTGGGGGCTGCAGCTCAGGTGATGGCTCTGGGGGCTGGAGCTCCGGTGATGGCTCTGGGGGCTGCAGCTCAGGTGATGGCTCTGGAGGCTGGAGCTCAGGTGATGGCTCTGGAGGCTGGAGCTCCGGTGATGGCTCTGGAGGCTGGAGCTCCGGTGATGGCTCTGGAGGCTGGAGCTCCGGTGATGGCTCTGGGGGCTGGAGCTCAGGTGATGGCTCTGGGGGCTGGAGCTCCGGTGATGGCTCTGGGGGCTGGAGCTCCGGTGATGGCTCTGGGGGCTGCAGCTCAGGTGATGGCTCTGGGGGCTGGAGCTCAGGTGACGGCTCTGGGGGCTGGAGCTCCGGTGACGGCTCTGGGGGCTGGAGCTCCGGTGATGGCTCTGGGGGCTGGAGCTCCGGTGATGGCTCTGGGGGCTGGAGCTCCGGTGATGGCTCTGGGGGCTGGAGCTCCGGTGATGGCTCTGGGGGCTGCAGCTCAGGTGATGGCTCTGGGGGCTGCAGTTTGGTGCTGGGGTGTTGTTCCGGCCTGCTCACTGTGATGGTTCCTCTAGGTGCACTACCACCGCTCTTCCCTTGCACCAAACTCTGTGATTTTTGCACAAAGTCCTGAGAATCCTGGAGTTTCACGGTGGATGTTACTGCTCTTGGGGCACAATCTCCTGATGGGCGACTGGGTCCCAGATGTCTTGCAGGTATCACACTGATCGCACCTTTGGCTCTTTCCTCATGGCCGCCTTGCATCTCCTTCCCAGCCTGCATTCCCCCAGACCTGGTGCGCTCCGCTGGTAACACAACTCGCTGCTTCAGGTTCTCCTGGATTGTTTGCCTCTCCAGCGATGTCCTCCTCTGCCTGCCCGGGGTGGAGGTTGATTGTACACCTGAGGCCTGGGATGGAGGCTGCTGCACACTCTGCATAGGACTTGCTTTTGGACTTTCCAACATTCTGCTTTTGCTCACAGGTGATCCCACACTGGCAGCTTGTTTCACCAGGGTCTTGCTTTTTGCTGCATCTTTTTCCACACAGACTTTCTTTACATGACTGCTGACACTGCTTACATTCTGAGAAACTTTGGGATTTTCTTCCCTTTCTTTAGCTTGCTGGTGTGCTGGATTAGGCCTTGGAGCCTGGGCCTTGCATGGGGAGCTTCCCCACCCAGGGTGGCCCCGCCCTGGGCTAGCTCCAGACATTGAGAGAGTTCAGGAGCTCAAACCACGCACAACCTCACCTCTAGGAGGCAGGATTATAGTAGTTATATTCCTGTACATAGGGTGCAGTATTATAGTAGTTATATTCTTGTACATTGGGGGCAGTATTATAGTAGTTATATTCCTGTACATAGGGAGCAGTATTATAGTAGTTATATTCTTGTACATAGGGTGCAGTATTATAGTAGTTATATTCTTGTACATTGGGGGCAGTATTATAGTAGTTATATTCTTGTACATAGGGGACAGTATTATAGTAGTTATATTCTTGTACATAGGGGGCAGTATTATAGTAGTTATATTCTTGTACATAGGGGGCAGTATTATAGTAGTTATATTCTTGTACATAGGGGGCAGTATTATAGTAGTTATATTCTTGTACATAGGGGGCAGTATTATAGTAGTTATATTCTTGTACATAGGGGGCAGTATTATAGTAGTTATATTCTTGTACATAGGGGGCAGTATTATAGTAGTTATATTCTTGTACATAGGGGGCAGTATTATAGTAGTTATATTCTTGTACATAGGGGGCAGTATTATAGTAGTTATATTCTTGTACATAGGGGGCAGAATTATAGTAGTTATATTCTTGTACATAGGGGGCAGTATTATAGTAGTTATATTCCTGTACATAGGGGGCAGTATTATAGTAGTTATATTCTTGTACATAGGGGGCAGTATTATAGTAGTTATATTCCTGTACATAGGGGGCAGTATTATAGTAGTTATATTCTTGTACATAGGGGGCAGTATTATAGTAGTTATATTCTTGTACATAGGGGGCAGTATTATAGTAGTTATATTCCTGTACATAGGGGGCAGTATTATAGTAGTTATATTCTTGTACATAGGGGGCAGTATTATAGTAGTTATATTCTTGTACATAGGGGGCAGTATTATAGTAGTTATATTCCTGTACACAGGGGGCAGTATTATAGTAGTTATATTCCTGTACACAGGGAACAGCATTATAGTAGTTATATTCCTGAACATAGGGGGAAGTATTATAGTAGTTATATCCCTGTATATAGGGGGCAGTATTATAGTAGTTATATTCTTGTACATAGGGGGCAGTATTATAGTAGTTATATTCTTGTACATAGGGGGCAGTATTATAGTAGTTATATTCTTGTACATAGGGGGCAGTATTATAGTAGTTATATTCTTGTACATAGGGGGCAGTATTATAGTAGTTATATTCTTGTACATAGGGGGCAGAATTATAGTAGTTATATTCTTGTACATAGGGGGCAGTATTATAGTAGTTATTTTCCTGTACATAGGGGGCAGTATTATAGTAGTTATATTCTTGTACATAGGGGGCAGTATTATAGTAGTTATATTCCTGTACATAGGGGGCAGTATTATAGTAGTTATATTCTTGTACATAGGGGGCAGTATTATAGTAGTTATATTCTTGTACATAGGGGGCAGTATTATAGTAGTTATATTCCTGTACATAGGGGGCAGTATTATAGTAGTTATATTCTTGTACATAGGGGGCAGTATTATAGTAGTTATATTCTTGTACATAGGGGGCAGTATTATAGTAGTTATATTCCTGTACACAGGGGGCAGTATTATAGTAGTTATATTCCTGTACACAGGGAACAGCATTATAGTAGTTATATTCCTGAACATAGGGGGAAGTATTATAGTAGTTATATCCCTGTATATAGGGGGCAGTATTATAGTAGTTATATTCTTGTACATAGGGGGCAGTATTATAGTAGTTATATTCCTGTACATAGGGGGCAGTATTATAGTAGTTATATTCCTGTACATAGGGGGCAGTATTATAGTTGTTATATTCCAGTACATAGGGGGCAGTATTATAGTAGTTATATTCCTGTACATAGGGGGCAGTATTATAGTAGTTATATTCTTGTACATAGGGGGCAGTATTATAGTAGTTATATTCCTGTACATAGGGGGCAGTATTATAGTAGTTATATTCCTGTACATAGGGGGCAGTATTATAGTAGTTATATTCCTGTACATAGGGGGCAGTATTATAGTAGTTATATTCCTGTACATAGGGGGCAGTATTATAGTAGTTATATTCCTGTACATAGGGGGCAGTATTATAGTAGTTATATTCTTGTACATGGAGGCAGTATTATAGTAGTTATATCCCTGTACATAGGGGGCAGTATTATAGTAATTATATTCTTGTACATAGGGGGCAGTATTATAGTAGTTATATTCTTGTACATAGGGGGCAGTATTATAGTAGTTATATTCCTGTACATAGGGTGCAGTATTATAGTAGTTATATTCTTGTACATAGGGGGCAGTATTATAGTAGTTATATTCCTGTACATAGGGGGCAGTATTATAGTAGTTATATTCTTGTACATAGGGGGCAGTATTATAGTAGTTATATTCCTGTACATAGGGGGCAGTATTATAGTAGTTATATTCCTGTACATAGGGGGCAGTATTATAGTAGTTATATTCCTGTACATAGGGGGCAGTATTATAGTAGTTATATTCTTGTACATGGAGGCAGTATTATAGTAGTTATATCCCTGTACATAGGGGGCAGTATTATAGTAATTATATTCTTGTACATAGGGGGCAGTATTATAGTAGTTATATTCTTGTACATAGGGGGCAGTATTATAGTAGTTATATTCCTGTACATAGGGGGCAGTATTATAGTAGTTATATTCCTGTACAAAGGGGGCAGTATTATAGTAGTTATATCCCTGTACATAGGGGGCAGTATTATAGTAGTTATATTCTTGTACATAGGAGGCAGTATTATAGTAGTTATATTCCTGTACATAGGGGGCAGTATTATAGTAGTTATATTCTTGCACATAGGGGGCAGTGTTATAGTAGTTATATTCCTGTACCTAGGGGGCAGTATTATAGTAGTTATATTCCTGTACATAGGGGGCATTATTATAGTAGTTATATTCCTGTACATAGGGGGCAGTATTATAGTACTCATATTCTTGTACATAGGGGGCAGTATTATAGTAGTTATATTCTTGTACATAGGGGGCAGTATTATAGTAGTTATATTCCTGTACATAGGGGGCAGTATTATAGTAGTTATATTCCAGTACATAGGGGGCAGTAGTAGTTATATTCTTGTACATAGGGGGCAGTATTATAGTAGTTATATTCCTGTACATAGGGGGCAGTATTATAGTTGTTATATTCCAGTACATAGGGGGCAGTATTATAGTAGTTATATTCCTGTACATAGGGGGCAGTATTATAGTAGTTATATTCTTGTACATAGGGGGCAGTAGTAGTTATATTCTTGTACATAGGGGGCAGTATTATAGTAGTTATATTCCTGTACATAGGGGGCAGTATTATAGTAGTTATATTCCTGTACATAGGGGGCAGTATTATAGTAGTTATATTCCTGTACATAGAGGGCAGTATTATAGTAGTTATATTCCTGTACATGGGAGGCAGTATTATAGTAGTTATATTCCTGTACATAGGGGGCAGTATTATAGTAGTTATATCCCTGTACATAGGGGGCAGTATTATAGTAGTTATATTCCTGTATATAGGGGGCAGTATTATAGTAGTTATATTCTTGTACATAGGGGGCATTATTATAGTAGTTATATTCCTGTACATAGGGGGCAGTATTACAGTAGTTATATTCCTGTACATAGAGGGCAGTATTATAGTAGTTATATCCCTGTACATAGGGGGCAGTATTATAGTAGTTATATTCCTGTACATAGGAAGCAGTATTATAGTAGTTATATTCCTGTACATAGGGGGCAGTATTATAGTAGTTATATTCTTGTACATAGAGAGCAGTATTATAGTAGTTATATTCTTGTACATAGAGAGCAGTATTATAGTAGTTATATTCCTGTACATAGGGGGCAGTATTATAGTAGTTATATTCTTGTACATAGGGGGCAGTAGTAGTTATATTCTTGTACATAGGGGGCAGTATTATAGTAGTTATATTCCTGTACATAGGGGGCAGTATTATAGTAGTTATATTCCTGTACATAGGGGGCAGTATTATAGTAGTTATATTCCTGTACATAGGGGGCAGTATTATAGTAGTTATATTCTTGTACATAGGGGGCAGTAGTAGTTATATTCTTGTACATAGGGGGCAGTATTATAGTAGTTATATTCCTGTACATAGGGGGCAGTATTATAGTAGTTATATTCCTGTACATAGGGGGCAGTATTATAGTAGTTATATTCCTGTACATAGGGGGCAGTATTATAGTAGTTATATCCCTGTACATAGGGGGCAGTATTATAGTAGTTATATTCTTGCACATAGGGGGCAGTATTATAGTAGTTATATTCCTGTACATAGGGGCAGTATTATAGTAGTTATATTCCTGTACAAAGGGGGCAGTATTATAGTAGTTATATTCCTGTACATAGGGGGCAGTATTATAGTAGTTATATTCCTGTACATAGGGGGCAGTATTATAGTAGTTATATTCTTGTACATAGGGGGCAGTATTATAGTAGTTATATTCCTGTACATAGGGGCAGTATTATAGTAGTTATATTCTTGTACATAGGGGACAGTATTATAGTAGTTATATTCCTGTACATAGGGGCAGTATTATAGTAGTTATATTCTTGTACATAGGGGACAGTATTATAGTAGTTATATTCTTGTACATAGGGGGCAGTATTATAGTAGTTATATTCTTGTACATAGGGGGCAGTATTATAGTAGTTATATTCTTGTACATAGGGGACAGTATTATAGTAGTTATATTCCTGTACATAGGGGGCAGTATTATAGTAGTTATAGTCTTGTACATAGGTGGCAGTATTATAGTAGTTATATTCCTGTACATAGGGGGCAGTATTATAGGAGTTATATTCTTGTACATAGGGGGCAGTATTATAGTAGTTATATTCTTGTACATAGGGGCAGTATTATAGTAGTTATATTCTTGTACATAGGTGGCAGTATTATAGTAGTTATATTCCTGTACATAGAGGGCAGTATTATAGTAGTTATATTTCTGTACATAGGGGCAGTATTATAGTAGTTATATTCCTGTACATAGGGGGCAGTATTATAGTAGTTATATTCTTATACATAGGGGGCAATTTTTATTGTAAAAACCAACAAAATACAATTAAACAAAATCATAAATACATCCTTCTGTATAACACAATTAGGAATTAAACAAATATAAACTCAGAGTAAATGTAACTTAGAGTCTATAGCTGCTGCTGCTGGAAAGGAAAAAGAAAAATGCAAAATCAATATATATAGAGATTAAACACCAGATATATTCCTCCATAATTTCCTATTTCTCTGGTCTTTTCTGACTTCCAGTGATTTTATCCACCGGAGCTCAGACAATATTTGGGATACCACAGCCGTGTAGTTATAGTCCTCGCTGTGTAGGGACACCCGGGTTCTGGCATGCCAGTGGTAATACTTTATCACTGTTATTATGAGATACATGGTTCCCGGATCTATATCACCATCTGGAGATGGGACGCCATAGATGATGTCCGGGTACTGGAGGAATTGTAGCCTCGGGATGTTCAGCAGGTCAGATACTTCCTTCCAGATCTTCCTCCCTCCCCAGCACTCAGAGATGAAATGCTCCATCGTCTCCTCCTGCTGACACCCCATAGGACACTTCCTATCTGCCACACTTACAAACTTTAGGTTCCCTCTCACAAATAACTTCCCATGTAGTGACAACCAAGAAATATCAAACAACTTGGAGGGAAGTCGCTTCCCATTAGGAACCTGAGACTCCTCTGTAAGGTGGTGGTCACACAGTCTCTGAGAGCGAGTGGGGAGTGGTAGAAAGCCCGACATATCCTAGTATAGAGATCTCTCCTGGTGTTACTGACAATGTAGGACTTCTCCAGCTCCCACATCCTGACACACTTCAGACCATATACCAGATACTGGGGGAGGAAGCCAGGAGTCCATCGGCCCCTCTTGAGACTGCCGCCTCGCACCCAAGACTCTGCAAAAGGCAATATCCAGTCCCTGACACTACTTACCCACAGGAGACCATTATTTGAGTCCAGGCAACCGAAATTAACTTTCAGAAACATGGAGTCAAAGAAGACCCTTGGATTTAACATATCCAGCCCACCCTCTCTCCTCTGCAGGTAGGTGATCCCTCTTTTTACTGGGTTCATCCTGTTCCCCCACAAAAGCTGGAAGAACAGGCTAAAGAGCCTAGCGGAGAAAGATTCTGGCAAAGGAAATACGACAGAGACGTAGAGGAAGACAGGGACCAGGTAAGTCTTCATCAGAGTAACCCTTTCTCTATAGGTCAGCCTCCAGTTCTTCCATCGCTGAACCTTTGCATTTCCGGCTTCCAATTTCTCCTCCCAATTTAGTGTAGAGTTATCTTCCCTCCCAAATATCACCCCAAGGATCTTAATATGGGTGGAGGCCATGGCGAATTGTGGCAGATCAAAGCCAGGGGCAGCATCCAAAGTCCAGAAAGCTTGACTCTTCTCCAGGTTGACCAAAGACCCGGAGGCCCCTGAGTAACTTCTGATGGCTGCAGATAACATCTCCACCTCACGAGGTTTAGATATCACCACAGTCACATCATCCGCGTAGGCGACTACCTTCAAAGGCAAGCAATGGGGGACCGGCACCCCCTGAAAATCACACCGCTGCAGTGATCGCAGAAACAAGTCTATGGCAAACACATACAGCAGTGGACTCAGGGGGCAGCCCTGTCGCACCCCCGCCTCTACTCCGAAAGTGTCCCCCTGCCAACCATTAATCAGAGGAAAGCTCTCAGCCTCTCTATATAAAGTTCTCAGCCAATCTATAAATTCTCCCGGAATACCGTACTTTGACAAAGTGGCCCATAGATAATCGTGATCAACCCTGTCAAAGGCTTTAGCCTGGCCCAGACCTACAACATATCTCCCACACCTCAGAGCTTTACATCTCTCAAACATCTCTCTTATCGAGATGACTGCTCCAGAGATGTTCCGCCCTCTTACTGTGCCGTACTGAGAGCCTGCCAACAGTGCCGGGGACAAACAGACTAATCTAGAAAACAGAATTTTTGCCAGAATTTTCCTATCAACATTCAAGAGGGCGATCGGCCTCCAGTTCTTGATGTCACTAGGCTCCTTACCTTTACACATCCACAAGGATTGGAGCCAAGAGGTCTCTGAACTTCTTATAAAATTCACATGTTATCCCATCAGGACCTGGTGCCTTCTTCAGATGTAACTTATCAATGGCCTCTTTAACCTCCTCCTCTGTTATTTCTGCTGTCAAAGGAGAAAAGTCCAAATCTCTAGTGTCAGGACCTGGAGTTGCCTCCAAGAATTGAGCCATTTTGTCTTTATCCAAAACCTTCTTCGGAAATAACTCAGCATAGTAGGATCTCACCACCCCCAGGATACCCTCCCGAGATTCCTGTAAAACTCCCTGGGAGTCAATGAGACCTGTGATTGATTTCTTGGCCACACGTTCCCGGCAATTTTCATATGGATCAGGCGTGACTAAGTTTCCATAGTCTCGCTCCACAACCAGGGACGTGTATCTACTGTACTAATACTGCTTTATTTCAGTCCGTCTATCTTTTGTTTGTCCCCCCGTCCCGCCGAATACAGTGACTCCAATTCTTTCCGCAGCTTGAGATGCTGGCTGTACTTACTCTTACCCTTCTTTACTGACAGTCTCTTTAAGAGGGACCTGATCTCCTCCTTGATGTTCTCCCACCAGTCAGATATGTTGTCATAGAAGTCTTGTCTCTGGAGCTGGTCCTGAAAAAGGGAGTGGATACAATTCTGGACATAGGCATCATCAAGGATGCTGGTATTAAGCCTCCATAACCCCCGACCAATATCCGGGCGGTTAGAGGCTCCCATGGAAAACAATAAAGCCAGATGGTCAGAGTATGGGACGACTCTCTCGCTCATCCCACTAACAGTCTCTGAGGGACTCACAAATGCCATGTCAATCCTATTGCTCCTGTCAGCACATGTGTAGGTGTACTTGGGTTTTCTGCCACCCAGGGTGAATACATCACATAGATGGGCCTGTGATACGATGCTCTTTAGGACTTTGGAGTCTCTGACCACTGCTCTGCCCGAGGATCTGTCACCTGATGTCAAAGTAACATTAAAGTCGCCCGCCATTATCACAGGGATTGAGGTGAAAAGATATTGCTGCACCTCATTGAACAGCTGGATTCTCTCTGTCACTGTCTGTGGGCCATAGATGTTGATCAGCCGGAGCCGCCTACCATGGATGGTCACCTCTAGCACCAGGCACCTCCCCATAGCGACCTCCGTCAGCCTGTGCACTGTCACGTCTGTGGTGTTAAATAGTATAGCGACCCCGGCGTACGGCTCCACAGCCAGTGACCAGTAAGAAGGACCAGACCGCCACTCACGCTCAGCCTCACGGAGATGCCCTAAGGTGGTCAGACGGGTCTCCTGCAGGAAGATGACATCAGCGTCCAGATATCTCAGGTGGTCATATACTGCGTGTCTGGTCCTTCTTACTTTAATGCTGTTGACGTTGCTGGAAGCAACTCTTAGAAAGAATCCAGCCATCATAAGGAAACAGAAAAACAGAGCAGCGACCCCCATGCTCAAAATCTCCATCTGACTCTGATAAGACATCAAATCTATTTGAAAGGACCATGACCCCGGCATCACCACTGATAGACCCTGCACCATACTCTGTCTCAGATTACGGGAGGATTTGTCTTTATTCTTTCTTTTGTTCTTTTTGGCCTCCTCATATTCGGTAGTAGATGTTATAGAGGTGACTGCCTGAGGCTGGTCCTGAGTGACAACCTCCATATTCTGCTGAGTGTGGACTGCTCTCTGAGGTTCTGGCGCAGTATCACCTGACCCCTGCTGTACCTGCTGCCTAGTTAGTATTTGCCCTGACATCAAGGCCTCCTCCTCTAAGGCGTCTGCTTCCTGTACTATCTCATCATCAGAGAAGTCCCTGGCGATGTTGTGCCAGGCCTCCGGGCAATCCTTGTGCGGGTGGCCCATCTCTCCGCAGAGGTTACATTGGACCGTCTCACAGGTGGCACTGAGATGGCCGACCTCCCCACACACGTTACATTTTGCCACTGTACATATTTTGGCCACGTGACCGATCTTACCACATCTAAAACACTTTGTTGGTTGCCCGGGATAGAAGCAGACGCCTTTCTCTCTCCCTATGAAGAAGGAGTTGGGGAGGTGCAGGGTGATGTTATTGTACTGCCTCAGTTTTACCAGAACCTTCCACCCTCCAGTCCAGATGCCGTCGGCGTCTCTATTCTTGGTGAGGTCAGACACAAGATCACAATGGCGCTTGAGCCAGATATTTACCACCACGGTACCTGGCCTGGATATGGGGACAAACGTGAACTTACTCCAGCCGTCCTTGTCCCTGAACCGGGGGAACTTATCCCAGAACCTGTCCAGACTAGACATGAGCTTAAAGCTGACATCATAGCCCTGTCTGTCTGGAAGGTTGATGACCGCCAGGATATCATCAGGTGTGAACCCCATCTGGCTGCACAGGAGATCCCGCACCACAAACCTCCTATCTGGGAGATCTTCCTTGGTGCCTCTGTTCTTAAAGCGCACCACGTTCCTCCTCCTGAAGGAGGGAGCGCCGCAGCTCCAGGCATTTCTGTGAGGTTCCTGACGGGGCTCACTATGGGTATTGGGGGGAGGGTCTGATCTAGGGGGATCTGACTTATTTGGGGGGCTTGATTTTAGAGGGGGGAAATCACATACATCATCCTGTACAACCCCCTGCCCCCCATCCACCTCTATGCTATTATCAGATTGTTGAACATCCCAGACAGACTGAGGGTCCCCTCCATCCCCCAACCCCTCAGGTTCATCAGAATGTCCCCCAGTGTCCCCAGTCTCGGTCACAGCAGCACAGATCTCCTGGGACAGTGCATCAGTCTGACACACAGAGGAAAATGCTTTGTCTTGCTGCTGCACAGTCACTGCTGGGACTTGTTGTACCACATCCTCATGCTCCTTCTCAGTGACTGCTGCAGAGGTCTGCGGCTGATCCTGCAACTGTCCCTTTTGGAAGGAGAAACTAGCAGGTTTGAGTACAGGTGTTGTCTGGGATCTTGGGTCTGGGGTCACAGCTCTGCCTCTGCTGTGAGAAGCGCTCCCTATTCCGATATGTCTCGGCCAGGGGTCCCATCTTCTCCAGGACACAGTCCATGTCCCTCACCACCTGTGCCAGCTCTATGCTCAGTGAGTGCAGCTTGGTATCATACAGTCTCTTACTCTCTGGATGTGCAGTTTTCAGGTTATACAAACAGTCAATCTGCATCTGCAGCATTTGCTTATGGAGGCTAAGCTCCCCCATCCTCCTTACCAGTCCTGGGATCTCCTCTGCCATCTGCAGCTCCCCCATCCTCCTTACCAGTCCTGGGATCTCCTCTGCTAGCCTCAGCTCCCCCATCCTCCTTACCAGTCCTGGGATCTCCTCTGCTAGCCTCAGCTCCCCCATCCTCCTCACCAGTCCTGGGATCTCCTCTGCTAGCCTCAGCTCCCCCATCCTCCTCACCAGTCCTGGGATCTCCTCTGTTAGCCTCAGCTCCCCCATCCTCCTCACCAGTCCTGGGATCTCCTCTGCTAGCCTCAGCTCCCCCATCTTCCTCACCAGTCCTGGGATCTCCTCTGCTAGCCTCAGCTCCCCCATCCTCCTCACCAGTCCTGGGATCTCCTCTGCTAGCCT
Source organism: Engystomops pustulosus (assembly GCF_040894005.1). Lineage (NCBI taxonomy): Eukaryota > Metazoa > Chordata > Amphibia > Anura > Leptodactylidae > Engystomops > Engystomops pustulosus. The sequence continues at coordinate 213,912,517 of NC_092415.1, forward strand.
CAGCTCCCCCATCCTCCTTACCAGTCCTGGGATCTCCTCTGCTAGCCTCAGCTCCCCCATCCTCCTTACCAGTCCTGGGATCTCCTCTGCTAGCCTCAGCTCCCCCATCCTCCTTACCAGTCCTGGGATCTCCTCTGCTAGCCTCAGCTCCCCCATCCTCCTTACCAGTCCTGGGATCTCCTCTGCTAGCCTCAGCTCCCCCATCCTCCTTACCAGTCCTGGGATCTCCTCTGCTAGCCTCAGCTCCCCCATCCTCCTTACCAGTCCTGGGATCTCCTCTGCTAGCCTCAGCTCCCCCATCCTCCTCACCAGTCCTGGGATCTCCTCTGCTAGCCTCAGCTCCCCCATCCTCCTCACCAGTCCTGGGATCTCCTCTGCTAGCCTCAGCTCCCCCATCCTCCTTACCAGTCCCGGGATCTCCTCTGCTAGCCTCAGCTCCCCCATCCTCCTTACCAGTCCCGGGATCTCCTCTGCTAGCCTCAGCTCCCCCATCCTCCTTACCAGTCCTGGGATCTCCTCTGCCATCTGCAGCTCCCCCATCCATCTTACCAGTCCTGGGATCTCCTCTGCCATCTGCAGCTCCCCCATCCTCCTTACCAGTCCTGGGATCTCCTCTGCTAGCCTCAGCTCCCCCATCCTCCTTACCAGTCCTGGTATCACCTCTGCTAGCCTCAGCTCACCCATCCTCCTTACCAGTCCTGGGATCTCCTCTGCTAACCTCAGCTCCCCCATCCTCCTTACCAGTCCTGGGATCTCCTCTGCCATCTGCAGCTCCCCCATCCTCCTTACCAGTCCTGGGATCTCCTCTGCTAGCCTCAGCTTCCCCATCCTCCTTACCAGTCCTGGGATCTCCTCTGCTAGCCTCAGCTCCCCCATCCTCCTTACCAGTCCTGGGATCTCCTCTGCTAGCCTCAGCACCCCCATCCTCCTTACCAGTCCTGGGATCTCCTCTGCTAGCCTCAGCTCCCCCATCCTCCTTACCAGTCCTGGGATCTCCTCTGCTAGCCTCAGCTCCCCCATCCTCCTTACCAGTCCTGGGATCTCCTCTGCTAACCTCAGCTCCCCCATCCTCCTTACCAGTCCTGGGATCTCCTCTGCCATCTGCAGCTCCCCCATCCTCCTTACCAGTCCTGGGATCTCCTCTGCTAGCCTCAGCTCCCCCATCCTCCTTACCAGTCCTGGGATCTCCTCTGCTAGCCTCAGCTCCCCCATCCTCCTTACCAGTCCTGGGATCTCCTCTGCCATCTGCAGCTCCCCCATCCTCCTTACCAGTCCTGGGATCTCCTCTGCTAGCCTCAGCTCCCCCATCCTCCTTACCAGTCCTGGGATCTCCTCTGCTAGCCTCAGCTCCCCCATCCTCCTTACCAGTCCTGGGATCTCCTCTGCTAGCCTCAGCTCCCCCATCCTCCTTACTAGTCCTGGGATCTCCTCTGCTAGCCTCAGCTCCCCCATCCTCCTTACCAGTCCTGGGATCTCCTCTGCTAGCCTCAGCTCGCCCATCCTCCTTACCAGTCCTGTGATCTCCTCTGCTAACCTCAGCTCCCCCATCCTCCTTACCAGTCCTGGGATCTCCTCTGCTAGCCTCAGCTCCCCCATCCTCCTTACCAGTCCTGGGATCTCCTCTGCCATCTGCAGCTCCCCATCCATCTTACCAGTCCTGGGATCTCCTCTGCCATCTGCAGCTCCCCCATCCTCCTTACCAGTCCTGGGATATCCTCTGCTAGCCTCAGCTCCCCCATCCCCCTTACCAGTCCTGGTATCTCCTCTGCTAGCCTCAGCTCGCCCATCCTCCTTACCAGTCCTGGGAGCTCCTCTGCTAGCCTCAGCTCAGGCGCTCGCACAGTCTCCTTCCCCTGCTGGGCTGGTCGGGGTGCAGCTCCAGGTGATTTTGGATCACCTTTCTCCTTTGCTGCTCCAGTCTTCCTGCTTGCAGTGGCAGAGCTTGAGGCCTGTTCACACTGGGCAGGGACACTCTGCGGCTTAGCTATGCGTCCTGAGCAGGCCATGCTGGACACAACCTCTCTCTGCTGTAGGTTTTCTTGCAGAGTTGGTCTCTCCAGGGATGTTCTTCTCTGTCTGGGTGCAGGAGTGGGGGGCTGTGCACCTGCTGCATATATATATGGTCTCCACATCTCCTAGGGTTCCCCAGAGCAGACATCGGGCAGAGAATCCTTGGTTACATCATCAGGTTCAGATCAGCATCTGTCCATATATGGTCTCCAAGGCTTCCCCAGACACAAGCTCTTATTTAAATGAAATAAATTTAAGCCCCGCCCGGGACTCACAACCCAGACCTTCTGCAATAGAGATAGGAGCCTCTGCCTACTAGGCTATAAGCTCAGGGGATGTCAGGGTGAGGATTGTATGTAACTTAGAGTTTCACTGTTACTGTTAGCTGGTCCAGTCCAGACCACATGGTCAGAGTGCAGAGAGAGACACAGGACACATTCAGTACTGACACAGAAACCAATCCCAGGGACTGAGTCAGGAGACTCTAATCCAGAGCTGCAGCTTCAACAGTCTGAACACAGCTCCATCTCCATTAACCTAGCATCTACTACCAGGCTGGTGCCCTATTCCTGAGGAACCCTCTCCATGACCTCTCCAGTACCAGAATCTCCTGTGAGACCGCTTGGCCGCTGCCTGCCGTTCAATAAAGAACTGTGAGTTATTTTGCACCACGTTGCCTCTGTCTGATCCCTTGATACATTAGACTTTTATTTTTACTGCTGTAATAAAAACACAAAATTGCTCTTACTATTAGTTTAGAGATTATATATATATTTTTTTTCTTCTCCATCCTGGTTATTAGCGCACCAGCACATAACTCCAAACCCTTTCCGAGTGTACGTACCGTGGAGGCTCCGGTGGGGGGTGGTGTACATGCTGTATAGGCTCCGGCGGGGGGTGTTGTACGTGCTGTGTAGGCTCTGGTGGGGGGTTGTGCATGTGCTGTGTAGGCCCCGGTGGTGGTGGTGGGGGGGGGTGTACGTGCTGTGTAGGCTCCGGTGGGGGGTGGTGTACGTGCTGTGTAGGCTCCGGTGGGGGGTGGTGTACGTGCTGTGTAGGCTCCGTGGGGGGGGGGGGTGTACGTGCTGTGTAGGCTCCGGTAGGGGGTGGTGTACGTGCTGTGTAGGCTCCGGTGGGGGGGGGGGGATGTACGTGCTGTGTAGGCTCCAGTGGGGTGTGGTGTACATGCTGTGTAGGCTCCGGTGGGGGGTGGTGTACGTGCCGTGGAGGCTCCGGTGTGAGGGGGTGTACGTGCTGTGTAGGCTCCGGTGGGGGGTGTTGTGCTGAGATACAATGGGAGACCCGTAGCATTTGGTACTTACTACTTATTGTTATTGGCGTGTATACATAACTACTTATTGTTATTGGCGTGTATACATTACTACTTATTGTTATTGGCGTGTATACATTACTACTTATTGTTATTGGCGTGTATACATTACTACTTATTGTTATAAGTAATACAATAAACACAATAAAGTTACACAATAAAGTTACAGCTGTGCGGCCGCCTCCTGACGCTGGGAGCTCCGGGTCACGTACCAGACACGTCCCGACAGGTAAGAATATTTGGAAGCTGCAGGTGACACGACACCATCCCTGCAGAGACCTCGCTATGTGGGGAGTACGTGGCTGCAGGCGGCGTCCTGGTGCTCGTACACACCTGATATATGTGCAACATCCCCCACCGAGGCCTGGAGGCAGCCGGGGTCCAGAATACCGGAGAGGCTGGTGGTTGCAGCCTAGGGACACAACTCTCCAGGGACAACACATAACACTGGCTGCAGAGAGCACAGAGCACAGAGGTGTGAGGTCTGATTACACATCTCTCCAGGGATACTACATAACACTGGCTGCAGAGAGCACAGAGCACAGCAGTGTGAGGTCTGATTACACATCTCTCCAGGGACAATACATAGCACTGGCTGCAGAGAGCACAGAGCACAGCAGTGTGAGGTCTGATTACACATCTCTCCAGGGGCAATACATAACACTAGCTGCAGAGAGCACAGCAGTGTGAGGTCTGATTACACATCTCTCCAGGGACAATACATAGCACTGACTGCAGAGAGCACAGAGCACAGCAGTGTGAGGTCTGATTACACATCTCTCCAGGCACAATACATAACACTGGCTGCAGAGAGCACAGCAGTGTGAGGTCTGATTACACATCTCTCCAGGGACAGTACATAACACTGGCTGCAGAGAGCACAGAGCACAGCAGTGTGAGGTCTGATTACACATCTCTCCAGGGACAATACATAACACTGGCTGCAGAGAGCACAGAGCACAGCAGTGTGAGGTCTGATTACACATCTCTCCAGGGACAATACATAACACTGGCTGCAGAGAGCACAGAGGTGTGAGGTCTGATTACACATCTCTCCAGGGATACTACATAACACTGGCTGCAGAGAGCACAGAGCACAGCAGTGTGAGGTCTGATTACACATCTCTCCAGGGACAATACATAACACTGGCTGCAGAGAGCACAGAGCACAGCAGTGTGAGGTCTGATTACACATCTCTCCAGGCACAATACATAACACTGGCTGCAGAGAGCACAGCAGTGTGAGGTCTGATTACACATCTCTCCAGGGACAGTACATAACACTGGCTGCAGAGAGCACAGAGCACAGCAGTGTGAGGTCTGATTACACATCTCTCCAGGGACAATACATAACACTGGCTGCAGAGAGCACAGCAGTGTGAGGTCTGATTACACATCTCTCCAGGGACAATACATAACACTGGCTGCAGAGAGCACAGAGGTGTGAGGTCTGATTACACATCTCTCCAGGGACAATACATAACACTGGCTGCAGAGAGCACAGAGCACAGCAGTGTGAGGTCTGATTACACATCTCTCCAGCGGCATGAATCGGGAGGTAACCACGTGGGACTGTATAAGGGTTAATGGCTTTGGTTCCCTGGCCGCTCACTGATTATAGTTCATGTAATTTTGCTCCAGCACTGGGTCGCGGCTGCACTCTATCCTCCTCCTTTACCCACTTACCTCTAGTCTCAGTGACTCAGTCCTATAATGACTCCGGGACAGGAGCAGGGACCGGTCGGCCCAGTTTATCGAGACGTTTTACACCATTTTCAGTCACGTCTCCGCTCTGAGCAAATCAGCCGGAAACCAAGGAGGAAAAGTTCACAAACCAGAAGCCACAGACTGGGCACAAACATTGAACTGGTCCAGGACAGGGAAGTAAGCAGATGCCTCCGCTGGGCACCTCGTCTGGACACCGCCCATAGACACCTCCACTGGGCACCTCGTCTGGACACCGCCCATAGACACCTCCACTGGGCACCTCGTCTGGACACCGCCCATAGACACCTCCACTGGGCACCTCGTCTGGACACCGCCCATAGACACCTCCACTGGGCACCTCGTCTGGACACCGCCCATAGACACCTCCACTGGGCACCTCGTCTGGACACCGCCCATAGACACCTCCACTGGGCACCTCGTCTGGACACCGCCCATAGACACCTCCACTGGGCACCTCGTCTGGACACCTCCTCTGAGATCTTCATAGTAATTGAATCAAAATGGAGGTGAAATTTAGAATGGTGCCGGTTATATGTTCATTTAGCCCTAAAATTTACACATTTCCAAAAGATATAAATAGAAAACCCACCATACAATTTGTTCTGCAATTTCCCTCGAATACAGAGACCCCCCCCATGGCCGTTACTTGTGTTATGGGCACAGCGAGGCACAGAAGGGAAGGAGCGCGCTGCAGCTGCCAGGATTTTACTTTCCACATTGGCCCCTTTTGTAGGCTATAAAATTTTAGCTTTTTCGTTATTGGGGCCACGAGACATGAGGCTTTTTTTTTTGCGGGATGAGATGCTTTTTCCAGTGTTACCATTATGGGGTTGGTTTCTCCTATTGTTGAAAATTTTGGAGCTCGTTTTTAGGGCAGGAATAGAAAAGCATCAATTCTGTACTGGATTTTTTACTTTTTTTCGTGTTCACCGTTTCATGTGATCTTTATGCTATGGGTCGATACGATTACGGGGACCAGACATGAATATATTTTCTTATATTTTACTAAATTTGTCAAATAAAACTGTAATGTGGGGAAAAAGCTATCATTTTTGCATCGCCGTGGAGTTGGTTGATGGCTTGTTTTTGTGGGGCATGTTGTACTTTGCACCAGTATCATTCTGGAGCACATATGTTTTTCTGATCACTTTTTATTGCATTTTTTGTAAGATTGAATAGGTAAAAACGATATTTTTTGATAGGTTTTCAACAGTTTTTTTACGGCGTTCACCGTACGGGTTCAATAATGATTTACTTTTATTCTACGGGTGGTTACGGAAGCAGTGATACTATATATGTGGGGTTTTTGTTATGATTTAAACGGTTCATGGGGGGGGGTGATCATGAAGGAAATACCCCCAGAGGCAGACTGCGGCATTTAACTGGTTACACACCTGAGATCGGAGCCCACTCCTGTCGCCGGTGTTACACTGGGGTGCCGGCTATATGTTACAGCTGGCACCCAGTGTTTCCCAATGCCGGTTCGGCTCCGAGCCGGCATCAGCTCAGAGTTCTCCCCTCCGTGCCGGGCGTCCTCTCCACTCTCCTCCCTGTGCCCGGGCCTCCTCTCCACTCTCCTCCCTGTGCCCGGGCCTCCTCTCTTCACTCCTCCCTGTGCCCGGGCCTCCTCTCTTCACTCCTCCCTGTGCCCGGGCCTCCTCTCTTCACTCCTCCCTGTGCCCGGGCCTCCTCTCTTCACTCCTCCCTGTGCCCGGGCCTCCTCTCTTCACTCCTCCCTGTGCCCGGGCCTCCTCTCTTCACTCCTCCCTGTGCCCGGGCCTCCTCTCTTCACTCCTCCCTGTGCCCGGGCCTCCTCTCTTCACTCCTCCCTGTGCCCGGGCCTCCTCTCTTCACTCCTCCCTGTGCCCGGGCCTCCTCTCTTCACTCCTCCCTGTGCCCGGGCCTCTCTCTTCACTCCTCCCTGTGCCCGGGCCTCCTCTCTTCACTCCTCCCTGTGCCCGGGCCTCCTCTCTTCACTCCTCCCTGTGCCCGGGCCTCCTCTCTTCACTCCTCCCTGTGCCCGGGCCTCCTCTCTTCACTCCTCCCTGTGCCCGGGCCTCCTCTCTTCACTCCTCCCTGTGCCCGGGCCTCCTCTCTTCACTCCTCCCTGTGCCCGGCCTCCTCTCTTCACTCCTCCCTGTGCCCGGGCCTCCTCTCTTCACTCCTCCCTGTGCCCGGGCCTCCTCTCTTCACTCCTCCCTGTGCCCGGGCCTCCTCTCTTCACTCCTCCTGTGCCCGGGCCTCCTCTCTTCACTCCTCCCTGTGCCCGGGCCTCCTCTCTTCACTCCTCCCTGTGCCCGGGCCTCCTCTCTTCACTCCTCCCTGTGCCCGGGCCTCCTCTCTTCACTCCTCCCTGTGCCCGGGCGTCCCGTGTTCTCCTCCCTGTGCCCGGGCGTCCCGTGTTCTCCTCCCTGTGCCCGGGCGTCCCGTGTTCTCCTCCCTGTGCCCGGGCGTCCCGTGTTCTCCTCCCTGTGCCCGGGCGTCCCGTGTTCTCCTCCCTGTGCCCGGGCGTCCCGTGTTCTCCTCCCTGTGCCCGGGCGTCCCGTGTTCTCCTCCCTGTGCCGGGCGTCCCGTGTTCTCCTCTCTCTGCCGGGCGTCCCGTGTTCTCCTCTCTCTGCCGGGCGTCCCGTGTTCTCCTCTCTCTGCCGGGCGTCCCGTGTTCTCCTCTCTCTGCCGGGCGTCCCGTGTTCTCCTCTCTCTGCCGGGCGTCCCGTGTTCTCCTCTCTCTGCCGGGCGTCCCGTGTTCTCCTCTCTCTGCCGGGCGTCCCGTGTTCTCCTCTCTCTGCCGGGCGTCCCGTGTTCTCCTCTCTCTGCCGGGCGTCCCGTGTTCTCCTCTCTCTGCCGGGCGTCCCGTGTTCTCCTCTCTCTGCCGGGCGTCCCGTGTTCTCCTCTCTCTGCCGGGCGTCCCGTGTTCTCCTCTCTCTGCCGGGCGTCCCGTGTTCACCTCTCTGTGCCGGGCGTCCCGTGTTCTCCTCTCTCTGCCAGGCGTCCCGTGTTCTCCCCTTGGTGCCGGGCGTCCCGTGTTCTCCTCTCTCTGCCGAGCGTCCCGTGTTCACCTCTCTGTGCCGGGCGTCCCGTGTTCACCTCTCTGTGCCGGGCGTCCCGTGTTCTCCCCTTGGTGCCGGGCGTCCCGTGTTCTCCTCTCTCTGCCGGGCGTCCCGTGTTCTCCTCTCACTGCCGGGCGTCCCGTGTTCTCCTCTCTCTGCCGAGCGTCCCGTGTTCACCTCTCTGTGCCGGTCGTCCCGTGTTCTCCCCTTGGTGCCGGGCGTCCCGTGTTCTCCTCTCTGTGCCGGGCGTCCCGTGTTTTCCCCTTGGTGCCGGGAGTCCTGTATTCTCCCCTTGGTACCGGGCATCCTGTGTTGCGGTTCTGTCCGGCAGGTCACGTGGTTCCGCCGGTGCCGCGGCTGCTGAGTCACGCTGACGGCCTGATCTCCTTGGTAACGCCGGTGACGTCACTCCGCAGGCACGTGCCGTACACTGAGGCGGCTGCGGCGCTGCACGTCCTCTCCCGGCTAATCATGACTCCTCCCATATACCGTCATGGCCAATCAGAGCTGAGCCGGCGCCCTGTGACGTGGCCGCGCACGGCATGCTGGGAGGTGTAGTCCGGGCTGTTATATGGCGGCTGAGGACTGTTATAGAGCCGCGAATGGTGGAGCCGCCCTCTCCGCCCCGCACTGACACCGGGGGATGGTGGAGTCAGCGGCCGCGGAGCCACAACACCCGGAACACAGCGGCGCGGCCCGGGGAAGGTCACTATGGACCCCCGGGTAACCTTCATGACGTCAGAGGCCCCGCCCCCTGACGTCACCGGCTGCCGAGAAGTCAAGACCCGGCGCCGGGAGAGACCGAGAGAAGAGAAGAGAAAGAGAGACCGAGAGCGGCCGGTGAGGAGCCCGGGGGTGCAGGGGGGACAGTGAGGAGCCCGGGGGTGCAGGGGGGGACAGTGAGGAGGAGGAGGAGGGGGGGGACAGTGAGGAGGAGGAGGAGGGGGGACAGTGAGGAGCCCGGGGGTGCAGGGGGGGACAGTGAGGAGGAGGAGGGGGGGGACAGTGTGGAGGAGGGAGGGGGGGACAGTGTGGAGGAGGGAGGGGGGGACAGTGAGGAGCAGGGGGGGACAGTGAGGAGGAGGGGGGGGGGCGGTGAGGAGGGGGGGGCGGTGAGGGGGGGGGGCGGTGAGGAGGAGGAGGAGGGGGGGGGGACGGTGAGGAGGAGGAGGAGGGGGGGACGGTGAGGAGGAGGAGGAGGGGGGGGACAGTGAGGAGGAGGAGGAGGGGGGGACAGTGAGGAGGAGGAGGAGGGGGGGGGGACAGTGGAGGAGGAGGAGGAGGGGGGGGGACAGTGAGGGGAGGAGGGGGGGGACAGTGAGGAGGAGGAGGGGGGGACAGTGAGGAGGAGGAGGAGGGGGGGGACAGTGAGGAGGAGGAGGAGGAGGGGGGGGACAGTGAGGAGGAGGAGGAGGAGGGGGGGGACAGTGAGGAGGAGGAGGAGGAGGGGGGGACAGTGAGGAGGAGGAGGAGGAGGAGGGGGGGGACAGTGAGGAGGAGGAGGAGGAGGAGGGGGGGGACAGTGAGGAGGAGGAGGAGGGGGGGGACAGTGAGGAGGAGGAGGAGGGGGGGGACAGTGAGGAGGAGGAGGAGGAGGGGGGGGGACAGTGAGGAGGAGGAGGAGGAGGGGGGGAAGTGAGGAGGAGGGGGGGGGACAGTGAGGAGGAGGAGGAGGGGGGGGACAGTGAGGAGGAGGAGGAGGGGGGGGGACAGTGAGGAGGAGGAGGGGGGGGGACAGTGAGGAGGAGGAAGGGGGGAGGCACTGAGGTCCATGGAGAAGACGTTATCAGTGATGATACAGGGTGGGGGATAGTCAGACCTCACAGCTGCAGATTTACACATGTAGTATTTACAGGGGCGAGCTGTAGTATATGATATCACATGTAGTACCTCTGGGGTCCTGCGGGGGGCGCTGTAGTATATGATATCACATGTAGTACCTCTGGGGTCCTGCGGGGGAGCTGTAGTATATGATATCACATGTAGTACCTCTGGGGTCCTGCGGGGGAGCTGTAGTATATGATATCACATGTAGTACCTCTGGGGTCCTGCGGGGGAGCTGTAGTATATGATATCACATGTAGTACCTCTGGGGTCCTGCGGGGAGCTGTAGTATATGATATCATGTAGTACCTCTGGGGTCCTGCGGGGGAGCTGTAGTATATGATATCACATGTAGTACCTCTGGGGTCCTGCGGTGGAGCTGTAGTATATGATATCACATGTAGTACCTCTGGGGTCCTGCAGGGGCGCTGTAGTATATGATATCACATGTAGTTCCTCTGGGGTCCTGCGGGGGCGCTGTAGTATATGATATCATGTAGTACCTCTGGGGTCCTGCGGGGGAGCTGTAGTATGTGATATCACATGTAGTACCTCTGGGGTCCTGCGGGGGCGCTGTAGTATATGATATCATGTAGTACCTCTGGGGTCCTGCGGGGAGCTGTAGTATATGATATCACATGTAGTACCTCTGGGGTCCTGCGGGGGAGCTGTAGTATATGATATCACATGTAGTACCTCTGGGGTCCTGCGGGGGAGCTGTAGTATATGATATCATGTAGTACCTCTGGGGTCCTGCGGGGGCGCTGTAGTGTATGATGTCACATGTAGTACCTCTGGGGTCCTGCGGGGGAGCTGTAGTGTATGATATCATGTAGTACCTCTGGGGTCCTGCGGGGGAGCTGTAGTATATGATATCACATGTAGTACCTCTGGGGTCCTGCAGGGCGCTGTAGTATATGATATCACATGTAGTTCCTCTGGGGTCCTGCGGGGGCGCTGTAGTATATGATATCATGTAGTTCCTCTGGGTCCTGCGGGGGAGCTGTAGTATATGATATGACATGTAGTACCTCTGGGTCCTGCGGGGGAGCTGTAGTATATGTTGTCACATGTAGTACCTCTGGGGTCCTGCGGGGGAGCTGTAGTATATGATATCACATGTAGTACCTCTGGGGTCCTGCGGGGGAGCTGTAGTATATGATATCATGTAGTTCCTCTGGGGTCCTGCGGGGGAGCTGTAGTATATGATATGACATGTAGTACCTCTGGGGTCCTGCGGGGGAGCTGTAGTATATGTTGTCACATGTAGTACCTCTGGGGTCCTGCGGGGGAGCTGTAGTATATGATATCACATGTAGTACCTCTGGGTCCTGCGGGGGAGCTGTAGTATATGATATCATGTAGTTCCTCTGGGGTCCTGCGGGGGGCTGTAGTATATGATATCACATGCAGTACCTCTGGGGTCCTGCGGGGGGAGCTGTAGTATATGATATCACATGTAGTACCTCTGGGGTCCTGCGGGGGAGCTGTAGTATATGATATCATGTAGTACCTCTGGGGTCCTGCGGGGGAGCTGTAGTATATGATATCATGTAGTACCTCTGGGGTCCTGCGGGGGAGCTGTAGTATATGATGTCACATGTAGTACCTCTGGGGTCCTGCGGGGGAGCTGTAGTATATGATATGACATGTAGTACCTCTGGGGTCCTGCGGGGGCGTTGTGGTATATATCACATGTAGTACCTCTGGGGTCCTGCGGGGGAGCTGTAGTATATGATATCATATAGTTCCTCTGGGGTCCTGCGGGGGCGCTGTAGTGTATGATATCATGTAGTACCTCTGGGGTCCTGCGGGGGAGCTGTAGTATATGATATCACATGTAGTACCTCTGGGGTCCTGCGGGGGAGCTGTAGTATAGATATCATGTAGTACCTCTGGGGTCTGCGGGGGAGCTGTAGTATATGATATCATGTAGTACCTCTGGGGTCCTGCGGGGGAGCTGTAGTGTATGATATCATGTAGTACCTCTGGGTCCTGCGGGGGAGCTGTAGTATATGATATCACATGTAGTACCTCTGGGGTCCTGCGGGGAGCTGTAGTATATGATATCACATGTAGTACCCCTGGGGTCCTGCGGGGGCGCTGTAGTATATGATATCACATGTAGTACCTCTGGGGTCCTGCGGGGGAGCTGTAGTATATGATATCACATGTAGTACCTCTGGGGTCCTGCGGGGGAGCTGTAGTGTATGATATCACATGTAGTACCTCTGGGGTCCTGCGGGGGCGCTGTAGTATATGATATCACATGTAGTACCTCTGGGGTCCTGCGGGGGAGCTGTAGTATATGATATCACATGTAGTACCTCTGGGGTCCTGCGGGGGAGCTGTAGTATATGATATCACATGTAGTACCTCTGGGGTCCTGCGGGGGAGCTGTAGTATATGATATCATGTAGTACCTCTGGGGTCCTGCGGGGGCGCTGTAGTGTATGATGTCACATGTAGTACCTCTGGGGTCCTGCGGGGGAGCTGTAGTGTATGATATCATGTAGTACCTCTGGGGTCCTGCGGGGGAGCTGTAGTATATGATATCACATGTAGTACCTCTGGGGTCCTGCAGGGGCGCTGTAGTATATGATATCACATGTAGTTCCTCTGGGGTCCTGCGGGGGCGCTGTAGTATATGATATCATGTAGTTCCTCTGGGGTCCTGCGGGGGAGCTGTAGTATATGTTGTCACATGTAGTACCTCTGGGGTCCTGCGGGGGAGCTGTAGTATATGATATCACATGTAGTACCTCTGGGGTCCTGCGGGGGAGCTGTAGTATATGATATCATGTAGTTCCTCTGGGGTCCTGCGGGGGAGCTGTAGTATATGATATCACATGTAGTACCTCTGGGGTCCTGCGGGGGCGCTGTAGTATATGATATCACATGTAGTACCTCTGGGGTCCTGCGGGGGAGCTGTAGTATATGATATCATGTAGTACCTCTGGGGTCCTGCGGGGGAGCTGTAGTATATGATATCATGTAGTACCTCTGGGGTCCTGCGGGGGAGCTGTAGTATATGATGTCACATGTAGTACCTCTGGGGTCCTGCGGGGGAGCTGTAGTATATGATATGACATGTAGTACCTCTGGGGTCCTGCGGGGGCGTTGTGGTATATATCACATGTAGTACCTCTGGGGTCCTGCGGGGGAGCTGTAGTATATGATATCATATAGTTCCTCTGGGGTCCTGCGGGGGCGCTGTAGTGTATGATATCATGTAGTACCTCTGGGGTCCTGCGGGGGAGCTGTAGTATATGATATCACATGTAGTACCTCTGGGGTCCTGCGGGGGAGCTGTAGTATATGATATCATGTAGTACCTCTGGGGTCCTGCGGGGGAGCTGTAGTATATGATATCATGTAGTACCTCTGGGGTCCTGCGGGGGAGCTGTAGTGTATGATATCATGTAGTACCTCTGGGGTCCTGCGGGGGAGCTGTAGTATATGATATCACATGTAGTACCTCTGGGGTCCTGCGGGGGAGCTGTAGTATATGATATCACATGTAGTACCCCTGGGGTCCTGCGGGGGAGCTGTAGTATATGATATCACATGTAGTACCTCTGGGGTCCTGCGGGGGAGCTGTAGTATATGATATCACATGCAGTACCTCTGGGGTCCTGCGGGGGCGCTGTAGTATATGATATCACATGTAGTACCTCTGGGGTCCTGCGGGGGCGCTGTAGTGTATGATATCACATGTAGTACCTCTGGGGTCCTGCGGGGGAGCTGTAGTATATGATATCACATGCAGTACCTCTGGGGTCCTGCGGGGGCGCTGTAGTATATGATATCATGTAGTACCTCTGGGGTCCTGCAGGGGCGCTGTAGTATATGATATCACATGTAGTACCTCTGGGGCCCTGCGGGGGCGCTGTAGTATATGATATCACATGTAGTACCTCTGGGGTCCTGCGGGGAGCTGTAGTATATGATATCACATGTAGTACCTCTGGGGTCCTGCGGGGGAGCTGTAGTATATATCACATGTAGTACCTCTGGGGTCCTGCGGGGGAGCTGTAGTATATGATATCACATGTAGTACCTCTGGGGTCCTGCGGGGGAGCTGTAGTATATGATATCACATGTAGTACCTCTGGGGTCCTGCGGGGGAGCTGTAGTATATGATATGACATGTAGTACCTCTGGGGTCCTGCGGGGGCGCTGTAGTATATGATATCATGTAGTACCTCTTGGGTCCTGCGGGGGAGCTGTAGTATATGATATCATGTAGTACCTCTGGGGTCCTGCGGGGGAACTGTAGTATATGATGTCACATGTAGTACCTCTGGGGTCCTGCGGGGGAGCTGTAGTATATGATATCACATGTAGTACCTCTGGGGTCCTGCGGGGGCGCTGTATCGTGCTGCTCCTCTTGCTGATTGGCTCTTCTCTCCGGCAGACATCATGGCTTCCAGCGCAGGAGATGTTCTTCCCACCTATGATCTCGGGGAGACCCAGACGTCTAAGCTCATGAAGAAATCCAAGGAGTCTCCGTTTGTGCCAGTGGGTGGGTATTCAGTAGGTGAGACTCCTCCCCCTGGACCCCTGAGAGCCCCTGCTCACTGCCGTGTCATGTCTTCCAGGTATCGCCGGATTTGCAGCAGTCGTGGCCTATGGACTGTACAAGCTCCGCAACCGGGGGGACACCAAGATGTCGGTGCACCTCATCCACATGCGGGTGGGGGCCCAGGGCTTCGTGGTCGGTGCTATGACTTGTGGTGAGTGCTCGGGGGGAGGGGTGTTTGGTGGTTCCGCCTCCGGTATCTGGCTGTGACCTCTGCCCTCTCCTTCCAGGTGTGCTGTACTCCATGTACAAGGATTATTGGGCCAAGCCCAGGGAGTAGGGGCCCCGTCCTGCCCGAGGGCCCCCTGGAGGTCGCCCTGGGGTGTCGCCTGACGCTCTGGACTACTCTCCGCCTTCTTATATGGACAATTTACCAAACGATTAGAAGAAAAGTTTATTTATTTTCATATTTTTACTGTGTGACCGGAGTGTGAGCAGCGACCAAACTCGTGGCCCCTCCCATTGGCGCTGCGGCCCCTCCCGTTGGCGCTGCGGCCCCTCCCGTTGGTGCTCCCCCTGCAGGACTCTTGGAGTTTTGTCACATTCCACTTCCTGGAGAATAAAACCTCTGCCTCCAGCCGGTGTCTTCACTTCCTCCTCACCACAAGAGCTTACAATCTGTGCGGAGATAATGGGGTCACGGGGACTGATGAGGTGGTAGTCAGAATTCATATTCTACAGGCTTGTGCACAGGGGCGGGGTGCGAGGGGCAGCGAGACGTGGGGTGGGGTGCGAGGGGCAGCGAGACGTGGGGTGGGGTGTGGTGCGAGGGGCGGAGGGGCAATGGGGTGCGAGGGGCGGAGGGGCAATGGGGTGCGAAGGGCAGCGAGACGTGGGGTGGGGTGTGGTGCGAGGGGCGGCGGGGAGCGAGGGGCAGCGGGGTGCGTGGGGCAGTGAGACGTGGGGCGGGGTGTGGTGCGAGGCGCGGGTGCCCACCAGGGGTAAGCACGTAGAATAATGCCCCCTGCGGGGGAAGGGTCTCTCGGGGCTCAGACGTAGGGAATCGGATGCAGAAATATAAAATGTGAAGTTGACGCCCCGGAGCGGCAGAATTTCCCCAGACCCCAGCGGCAGCAGCAGCAGGAGCCCCCGGAAGACGCTGCCCCTGATTCCTCTACTTATATCCAATGTAGTGTTAGTAATGGAGAATGACCACTACTCAAGGGCCAAGTCTGCTTTACTCATTACTAAGAAACAAGCTGTGCCACTGATTTACTGACATTCCCAGCTCAGGACAGGAAGACTTCTCTTATCCACATATCACTATATACAGGAGATCCCCAGGTTATACCGGCTGTACATATATCATTATATACAGGGGATCCCCAGGTTATACCAGCTGTACATATATCATTATATACAGGGGATCCCCAGGTTATACCGGCTGTACATATATCATTATATACAGGAGATCCCCAGGTTATACCAGCTGTACATATATCATTATATACAGGAGATCCCCAGGTTATACCAGCTGTACATATATCACTATATACAGGAGATCCCCAGGTTATACCGGCTGTACATATATCATTATATACAGGAGATCCCCAGGTTATACCGGCTGTACATATATCATTATATACAGGAGATCCCCAGGTTATACCGGCTGTACATATATCATTATATACAGGAGATCCCCGGGTTATACCGGCTGTACATATATCATTATATATAGGAGATCCCCAGGTTATACCGGCTGTACATATATCATTATATACAGGGGATCCCCAGGTTATACCGGCTGTACATATATCATTATATACAGGAGATCCCCAGGTTATACCGGCTGTACATATATCATTATATACAGGAGATCCCCAGGTTATACCGGCTGTACATATATCATTATATACAGGAGATCCCCAGGTTATACCGGCTGTACATATATCACTATATACAGGAGATCCCCGGGTTATACCAGCTGTACATATATCATTATATACAGGAGATCCCCAGGTTATACCGGCTGTACATATATCACTACATACAGGAGATCCCCAGGTTATACCGGCTGTACATATATCATTATATACAGGAGATCCCCAGGTTATACCGGCTGTACATATATCATTATATACAGGAGATCCCCAGGTTATACCGGCTGTACATATATCATTATATACAGGAGATCCCCAGGTTATACCGGCGGTACATATATCACTATATACAGGAGATCCCCAGGTTATACCGGCGGTACATATATCACTATATACAGGAGATCCCCGGGTTATACCGGCGGTACATATATCACTATATACAGGAGATCCCCGGGTTATACCAGCTGTACATATATCATTATATACAGGAGATCCCCAGGTTATACCGGCTGTACATATATCATTATATACAGGAGACCCCCAGGTTATACCAGCTGTACATATATCATTATATACAGGAGACCCCCAGGTTATACCGGCTGTACATATATCATTATATACAGGAGACCCCCAGGTTATACCGGCTGTACATATATCATTATATACAGGAGATCCCCAGGTTATACCGGCTGTACATATATCATTATATACAGGAGATCCCCAGGTTATACCGGCTGTACATATATCATTATATACAGGAGATCCCCAGGTTATACCGGCTGTACATGTATCATTATATACAGGAGATCCCCAGGTTATACCAGCTGTACATGTATCATTATATACAGGAGATCCCCAGGTTATACCAGCTGTACATATATCATTATATACAGGAGATCCCCAGGTTATACCGGCTGTACATATATCACTATATACAGGAGATCCCCAGGTTATACCGGCTGTACATGTATCATTATATACAGGAGATCCCCAGGTTATACCAGCTGTACATGTATCATTATATACAGGAGATCCCCAGGTTATACCGGCTGTACCTATATCATTATATACAGGAGATCCCCAGGTTATACCGGCTGTACATATATCACTATATACAGGAGATCCCCAGGTTATACCGGCTGTACATATATCATTATATACAGGAGATCCCCAGGTTATACCGGCTGTACCTATATCATTATATACAGGAGATCTCCAGGTTATACCGGCTGTACATATATCATTATATACAGGAGATCCCCGGGTTATACCGGCTGTACATATATCATTATATACAGGAGATCCCCAGGTTATACCGGCTGTACATGTATCATTATATACAGGAGATCCCCAGGTTATAACGGCTGTACATGTATCACTATATACAGGAGATCCCCAGGTTATACCGGCTGTACATATATCACTATATACAGGAGATCCCCAGGTTATACCGGCTGTACATATATCACTATATACAGAAGATCCCCAGGTTATACCGGCTGTACATATATCACTATATGCAGGAGATCCCCAGGTTATACCGGCTGTACATATATCATTATATACAGGAGATCCCCCGGTTATACCTGCTGTACATATATCATTATATACAGGATATTCCCAGGTTATACCGGCTGTACATATATCATTATGTACAGGAGATCCCCGGGTTATACCGGCTGTACATATATCATTATGTACAGGAGATCCCCAGGTTATACCGGCTGTACATATATCATTATATACAGGAGATCCCCAGGTTATACCAGTTGTACATATATCACTATATACAGGAGATCCCCAGGTTATACCAGCTGTACATATATCATTATATACAGGGGATCCCCAGGTTATACCGGCTGTACATATATCATTATATACAGGAGATCCCCAGGTTATACCAGCTGTACATATATCATTATATACAGGAGATCCCCAGGTTATACCGGCTGTACATATATCACTATATACAGGAGATCCCCAGGTTATACCGGCTGTACATATATCATTATATACAGGAGATCCCCAGGTTATACCGGCTGTACATATATCATTATATACAGGATATCCCCAGGTTATACCGGCTGTACATATATCATTATATACAGGAGATCCCCAGGTTACACCAGCTGTACATATATCATTATATACAGGAGATCCCCAGGTTATACCGGCTGTACATATATCATTATATACAGGAGATCCCCAGGTTATACCGGCTGTACATATATCATTATATACAGGAGATCCCCAGGTTATACCGGCTGTACATATATCATTATATACAGGAGATCCCCAGGTTATACCGGCTGTACATATATCACTATATACAGGATATACCCAGGTTATACCGGCTGTACATACATCATTACATACAGGAGATCCCATGTTATACCGGCTGTACATATATCATTATATACAGGAGATCCCCAGGTTATACCAGCTGTACATATATCATTATATACAGGAGATCCCCAGGTTATACCGGCTGTACATATATCATTATATACAGGAGATCCCCAGGTTATACCGGCTGTACATATATCATTATATACAGGAGATCCCCAGGTTATACCGGCTGTACATATATCACTATATACAGGAGATCCCCGGGTTATACCAGCTGTACATATATCATTATATACAGGAGATCCCCAGGTTATACCGGCTGTACATATATCATTATATACAGGAGATCCCCAGGTTATACCGGCTGTACATATATCATTATATACAGGAGATCCCCAGGTTATACCGGCTGTACATATATCACTATATACAGGATATACCCAGGTTATACCGGCTGTACATACATCATTACATACAGGAGATCCCATGTTATACCGGCTGTACATATATCATTATATACAGGAGATCCCCAGGTTATACCAGCTGTACATATATCATTATATACAGGAGATCCCCAGGTTATACCGGCTGTACATATATCATTATATACAGGAGATCCCCGGGTTATACATATATCATTATATACAGGAGATCCCCGGGTTATACCGGCTGTACATATATCATTATATACAGGAGATCCCCAGGTTATACCAGCTGTACATATATCATTATATACAGGAGATCCCCAGGTTATACCGGCTGTACATATATCATTATATACAGGAGATCCCCAGGTTATACCGGCTGTACATATATCATTATATACAGGAGATCCCCAGGTTATACCAGCTGTACATATATCATTATATACAGGAGATCCCCAGGTTATACCGGCTGTACATATATCATTATATACAGGAGATCCCCAGGTTATACCGGCTGTACATATATCATTATATACAGGAGATCCCCAGGTTATACCGGCTGTACATATATCATTATATACAGGAGATCCCCAGGTTATACCAGCTGTACATATATCATTATATACAGGAGATCCCCAGGTTATACCGGCTGTACATATATCATTATATACAGGAGATCCCCAGGTTATACCGGCTGTACATATATCATTATATACAGGAGATCCCCAGGTTATACCGGCTGTACATATATCACTATATACAGGAGATCCCCAGGTTATACCGGCTGTACATATATCACTATATACAGGAGATCCCCAGGTTATACCGGCTGTACATATATCATTATATACAGACAATACCCAGGTTATACCCGCTGTACATATATCATTATATACAGGAGATCCCCAGGTTATACCGGCTGTACATATATCATTATATACAAGAGATCCCCAGGTTATAGCGGCTGTACATATATCATTATATACAGGAGATCCCCAGGTTATACCGGCTGTACATATATCATTATATAGAGGAGGTCCCCAGGTTATACCGGCTGTACATATATCATTATATACAGGAGATCCCCAGGTTATACCGGCTGTACATATATCACTATATACAGGAGATCCCCAGGTTATACCGGCTGTACATATATCATTATATACAGGAGACCCCCAGGTTATACCGGCTGTACATATATCACTATATACAGGAGACCCCCAGGTTATACCGGCTGTACATATATCATTATATACAGGAGATCCCCGGGTTATACCGGCTGTACATATATCATTATATACAGGAGATCCCCAGGTTATACCGGCTGTACATATATCATTATTTACAGGAGATCCCCGGGTTATACCGGCTGTACATATATCATTATATACAGGAGATCCCCAGGTTATACCGGCTGTACATATATCATTATATACAGGAGATCTCCAGGTTATACCGGCTGTACATATATCATTATATACAGGAGATCCCCAGGTTATACCGGCTGTACATATATCACTATATACAGGAGATCCCCAGGTTATACCGGCTGTACATATATCATTATATACAGGAGATCCCCAGGTTATACCAGCTGTACATATATCATTATATACAGGAGATCTCCAGGTTATACCGGCTGTACATATATCATTATATACAGGAGATCCCCAGGTTATACCGGCTGAACATATATCACTATATACAGGAGATCCCCAGGTTATACCGGCTGTACATATATCACTATATACAGAAGATCTCCAGGTTATACCGGCTGTACATATATCACTATATACAGGAGATCCCCAGGTTATACCGGCTGTACATATATCATTATATACAGGAGATCCCCAGGTTATACCGGCTGTACATATATCATTATATACAGGAGATCCCCAGGTTATACCGGCTGTACATATACCATTATATACAGGAGATCCCCAGGTTATACCGGCTGTACATATATCATTATATACAGGAGATCCCCGGGTTATACCGGCTGTACATATATCATTATATACAGGAGATCCCCAGGTTATACCGGCTGTACATATATCATTATATACAGGAGATCCCCAGGTTATACCGGCTGTACATATATCATTATATACAGGAGATCCCCAGGTTATACCAGCTGTACATATATCATTATATACAGGAGATCTCCAGGTTATACCGGCTGTACATATATCATTATATACAGGAGATCCCCAGGTTATACCGGCTGTACATATATCATTATATACAGGAGATCCCCAGGTTATACCGGCTGTACATATATCATTATATACAGGAGATCTCCAGGTTATACCGGCTGTACATATATCATTATATACAGGAGATCCCCAGGTTATACCGGCTGTACATATATCATTATATACAGGAGATCCCCAGGTTATACCGGCTGTACATACATCATTATATACAGGAGATCTCCAGGTTATACCGGCTGTACATATATCATTATATACAGGAGATCCCCAGGTTATACCGGCTGTACATATATCATTATATACAGGAGATCCCCAGGTTATACCGGCTGTACATATATCATTATATACAGGAGATCTCCTGGTTATACCGGCTGTACATATATCACTATATACAGGAGATCCCCAGGTTATACCGGCTGTACATATATCATTATATACAGGAGATCCCCAGGTTATACCGGCTGTACATATATCACTATATACAGGAGATCCCCAGGTTATACCGGCTGTACATATATCATTATATACAGGAGATCCCCAGGTTATACCGGCTGTACATATATCATTATATACAGGAGATCCCCAGGTTATACCGGCTGTACATATATCATTATATACAGGAGGTCCCCAGGTTATACCGGCTGTACATATATCATTATATACAGGAGATCCCCAGGTTATACCGGCTGTACATATATCATTATATACAGGAGATCCCCAGGTTATAGCGGCTGTACATATATCAATATATACAGGAGATCCCCAGGTTATACCGGCTGTACATATATCATTATATACAGGAGATCCCCAGGTTATACCGGCTGTACATATATCATTATATACAGGAGATCCCCAGGTTATACCGGCTGTACATATATCATTATATACAGGAGATCCCCAGGTTATACCGGCTGTACATATATCACTATATACAGGAGATCCCAGGTTATACCGGCTGTACATATATCATTATATACAGGAGATCCCCAGGTTATACCGGCTGTACATATATCACTATATACAGGAGATCCCCAGGTTATACCAGCTGTACATATATCATTATATACAGGAGATCCCCAGGTTATACCGGCTGTACATATATCATTATATACAGGAGATCCCCAGGTTATACCGGCTGTACATATATCATTATATACAGGAGATCCCCAGGTTATACCAGCTGTACATATATCATTATATACAGGAGATCCCCAGGTTATACCGGCTGTACATATATCATTATATACAGGAGATCCCCAGGTTATACCAGCTGTGCATATATCATTATATACAGGAGATCCCCAGGTTATACCAACTGTACATATATCATTATATACAGGAGATCCCCAGGTTATACCGGCTGTACATATATCATTATATACAGGAGATCCCCAGGTTATACCGGCTGTACATATATCATTATATATAGGAGATCCCCGGGTTATACCGGCTGTACATATATCATTATATACAGGAGATCCCCAGGTTATACCGGCTGTACATATATCATTATATACAGGAGATCCCCGGGTTATACCGGCTGTACATATATCATTATATACAGGAGATCCCCAGGTCATACCGGCTGTACATATATCATTATATACAGGAGATCCCCAGGTTATACCGGCTGTACATATATCATTATATACAGGAGATCCCCAGGTTATACCGGCTGTACATATATCATTATATACAGGAGATCTCCAGGTTATACCGGCTGTACATATATCACTATATACAGGAGATCCCCAGGTTATACCGGCTGTATATATATCATTATATACAGGAGATCCCCAGGTTATACCGGCTGTACATATATCACTATATACAGGAGATCCCCAGGTTATACCGGCTGTACATATATCATTATATACAGGAGATCCCCAGGTTATACCGGCTGTACATATATCATTATATACAGGAGATCCCCAGGTTATACCGGCTGTACATATATCATTATATACAGGAGGTCCCCAGGTTATACCGGCTGTACATATATCATTATATACAGGAGATCCCCAGGTTATACCGGCTGTACATATATCATTATATACAGGAGATCCCCAGGTTATAGCGGCTGTACATATATCAATATATACAGGAGATCCCCAGGTTATACCGGCTGTACATATATCATTATATACAGGAGATTCCCAGGTTATACCGGCTGTACATATATCATTATATACAGGAGATCCCCAGGTTATACCGGCTGTACATATATCATTATATACAGGAGATCCCCAGGTTATACCGGCTGTACATATATCACTATATACAGGAGATCCCCAGGTTATACCGGCTGTACATATATCACTATATACAGGAGATCCCCAGGTTATACCAGCTGTACATATATCATTATATACAGGAGATCCCCAGGTTATACCGGCTGTACATATATCATTATATACAGGAGATCCCCAGGTTATACCGGCTGTACATATATCATTATATACAGGAGATCCCCAGGTTATACCGGCTGTACATATATCATTATATACAGGAGATCCCCAGGTTATACCGGCTGTACATATATCATTATATACAGGAGATCCCCAGGTTATACCAGCTGTACATATATCATTATATGCAGGAGATCCCCAGGTTATACCGGCTGTACATATATCATTATATACATGAGATCCCCAGGTTATACCGGCTGTACATATATCATTATACACAGGAGATCCCCAGGTTATACCGGCTGTACATATATCATTATACACAGGAGATCCCCAGGTTATACCGGCTGTACATATATCACTATATACAGGAGATCCCCAGGTTATACCGGCTGTACATATATCACTATATACAGGAGATCTCCAGGTTATACCGGCTGTACATATATCATTATATACAGGAGGTCCCCAGGTTATAGCGGCTGTACATATATCACTATATACAGGAGATCCCCAGGTTATACCGGCTGTACATATATCATTATATACAGGAGATCCCCAGGTTATACCGGCTGTACATATATCATTATATACAGGAGATCCCCAGGTTATACCAGCTGTACATATATCATTATATACAGGAGATCCCCAGGTTATACCGGCTGTACATATATCATTATATACAGGAGACCCACAGGTTATAGCGGCTGTACATATATCATTATATACAGGAGATCCCCAGGTTATACCGGCTGTACATATATCACTATATACAGGAGATCCCCAGGTTATACCGGCTGTACATATATCATTATATACAGGAGACCCCCAGGTTATACCAGCTGTACATATATCACTATATACAGGAGATCCCCAGGTTATACCGGCTGTACATATATCACTATATACAGGAGATCCCCAGGTTATACCGGCGGTACATATATCACTATATACAGGAGATCCCCAGGTTATACCGGCTGTACATATATCATTATATACAGGAGATCCCCAGGTTATACCGGCGGTACATATATCACTATATACAGGAGATCCCCAGGTTATACCGGCGGTACATATATCACTATATACAGGAGATCCCCAGGTTATACCGGCGGTACATATATCACTATATACAGGAGATCCCCGGGTTATACCAGCTGTACATATATCATTATATACAGGAGATCCCCAGGTTATACCGGCTGTACATATATCATTATATACAGGAGATCCCCAGGTTATACCGGCTGTACATATATCATTATATACAGGAGACCCCCAGGTTATACCAGCTGTACATATATCATTATATACAGGAGACCCCCAGGTTATACCGGCTGTACATATATCATTATATACAGGAGATCCCCAGGTTATACCGGCTGTACATATATCATTATATACAGGAGATCCCCAGGTTATACCGGCTGTACATATATCATTATATACAGGAGATCCCCAGGTTATACCGGCTGTACATATATCATTATATACAGGAGATCCCCAGGTTATACCGGCTGTACATATATCATTATATACAGGAGATCCCCAGGTTATACCGGCTGTACATATATCATTATATACAGGAGATCCCCAGGTTATACCGGCTGTACATATATCATTATATACAGGAGATCCCCGGGTTATAGCGGCGGTACATATATCACTATATACAGGAGTTCCCCAGGTTATACCGGCTGTACATGTATCATTATATACAGGAGATCCCCAGGTTATAACGGCTGTACATGTATCATTATATACAGGAGATCCCCAGGTTATACCGGCTGTACATATATCACTATATACAGGAGATCCCCAGGTTATACCGGCTGTACATATATCACTATATACAGAAGATCCCCAGGTTATACCGGCTGTACATATATCACTATATGCAGGAGATCCCCAGGTTATACCGGCTGTACATATATCATTATATACAGGAGATCCCCCGGTTATACCTGCTGTACATATATCATTATATACAGGATATCCCCAGGTTATACCGGCTGTACATATATCATTATATACAGGAGATCCCCGGGTTATACCGGCTGTACATATATCATTATGTACAGGAGATCCCCAGGTTATACCGGCTGTACATATATCATTATATACAGGAGATCCCCAGGTTATACCAGTTGTACATATATCACTATATACAGGAGATCCCCAGGTTATACCGGCTGTACATATATCATTATATACAGGAGATCCCCAGGTTATACCGGCTGTACATATATCACTATATACAGGAGATCCCCAGGTTATACCGGCTGTACATATATCATTATATACAGGAGATCCCCAGGTTATACCGGCTGTACATATATCATTATATACAGGAGATCCCCAGGTTATAGCGGCTGTACATATATCATTATATACAGGAGATCCCCAGGTTATACCGGCTGTATATATATTATTATATACAGGAGATCCCCAGGTTATACCGGCTGTACATATATCATTATATACAGGAGATCCCCAGGTTATACCGGCTGTACATATATCATTATATACAGGAGATCCCCAGGTTATACCGGCTGTACATATATCATTATATACAGGAGATCCCCAGGTTATTCCAGCTGTACATATATCATTATATACAGGAGATCCCCAGGTTATACCGGCTGTACATATATCATTATATACAGGAGATCCCCAGGTTATACCGGCTGTACATATATCATTATATACAGGAGATCCCCAGGTTATACCGGCTGTACATATATCATTATATACAGGAGATCCCCGGGTTATACCGGCTGTACATATATCATTATATACAGGGGATCCCCAGGTTATACCGGCTGTACATATATCATTATATACAGGAGATCCCCAGGTTATACCGGCTGTACATATATCATTATATACAGGAGATCCCCAGGTTATACCGGCTGTACATATATCATTATATACAGGAGATCCCCAGGTTATACCGGCTGTACATATATCATTATATACAGGAGATCCCCAGGTTATACCGGCTGTATATATATCATTATATACAGGAGATCCCCAGGTTATACCGGCTGTACATATATCACTATATACAGGAGATCCCCAGGTTATACCGGCTGTACATATATCATTATATACAGGAGACCCCCAGGTTATATCGGCTGTACATATATCATTATATACAGGAGATCCCCAGGTTATACCGGCTGTACATATATCACTATATAAAGGAGATCCCCAGGTTATACCGGCTGTACATATATCACTATGTACAGGAGATCCCCAGGTTATACGGGCTGTACATATATCATTATATACAGGAGATCCCCAGGTTATACCGGCTGTACATATATCATTATATACAGGAGATCCCCAGGTTATACCGGCTGTACATATATCATTATATACAGATGATCCCCTTGTTATACCGGCTGTACATATATCATTATATACAGGAGATCCCCAGGTTATACCGGCTGTACATATATCATTATATACAGGAGATCCCCAGGTTATACCGGCTGTGCATATATCATTATATACAGGAGATCCCCAGGTTATACCGGCTGTACATATATCATTATATACAGGAGATCCCCAGGTTATACCGGCTGTACATATATCATTATATACAGGAGATCCCCAGGTTATACCAGCTGTACATATATCATTATATACAGGAGATCCCCAGGTTATACCGGCTGTACATATATCATTATATACAGGAGATCCCCAGGTTATACCGGCTGTACATATATCATTATATACAGGAGATCCCCAGGTTATACCGGCTGTACATATATCATTATATACAGGAGATCCCCAGGTTATACCAGCTGTACATATATCACTATATACAGGAGATCCCCAGGTTATACCGGCTGTACATATATCATTATATACAGGAGATCCCCAGGTTATACCGGCTGTACATATATCATTATATACAGGAGATCCCCAGGTTATACCGGCTGTACATATATCATTATATACAGGAGATCCCCAGGTTATACCGGCTGTACATATATCATTATATACAGGAGATCCCCAGGTTATACCGGCTGTACATATATCATTATATACAGGAGATCCCCAGGTTATACCGGCTGTACATATATCACTATATACAGGAGATCCCCAGGTTATACCGGCTGTACATATATCATTATATACAGGAGATCCCCAGGTTATACCGGCTGTACATATATCATTATATACAGGATATCCCCAGGTTATACCGGCTGTACATATATCATTATATACAGGAGATCCCCAGGTTATACCGGCTGTACATATATCATTATGTACAGGAGATCCCCAGGTTATACCGGCTGTACATATATCATTATATACAGGAGATCCCCAGGTTATACCGGCTGTACATATATCATTATATACAGGATATCCCCAGGTTATACCGGCTGTACATATATCATTATATACAGGAGATCCCCAGGTTATACCGGCTGTACATATATCATTATATACAGGATATCCCCAGGTTATAGCGGCTGTACATAGTTGCTGGTTTCCCCGGGTTATAGCGGCTGTACATAGTTGCTGGTATCCCGGGTTATAGCGGGGTAGTACTCGCCCTCTGTGGGGGGTAATCCTGACATCCTGGTTACGAGTCTCTTTGTCTCTTCCTCCGCTCAGATGATAAATATTTGCTGCTGTCTCCTCCGAGCTGTGACCATTGTCCCCAGTAACAAACACAACAACACGGGGGGTCACACACGAGCCCCCACCCAGGATGTCATCAAATGCACACAGCTATCACACTTAGATACACTAATATAGACTGTATCACACAGCACAGGCTTAGATACACTGCTATAGACTGTACCACGCAGCTCAGGCTTAGATACACTGCTATAGACTATACCACACAGCACAGGCTTAGATACACTGCTATAGACTGTACCACGCAGCACAGGCTTAGATACACTGCTATAGACTGTACCACACAGCACAGGCTTAGATACACTGGTATAGGCTGTACCACACAGCACAGGCTTAGATACACTGCTATAGACTGTATCACATAGCACAGGCTTAGATACACTGGTATAGACTGTACCACACAGCACAGGCTTAGATACACTAGTATAGATTGTACCACACAGCACAGGCTTAGATACACTGGTATAGACTGTACCACACAGAACAGGCTTAGATACACTGGTATAGACTGTACCACACAGCACAGGGTTAGATACACTGGTATAGACTGTACCACAGCCTCCAGTAATATATACAGCCCCCCAGTAATATATACAGCCCCCCAGTAATATCTACAGCCCCCCAGTGATATGTACAGCCTCCAGTAATATATACAGCCCCCCAGTAATCTATACAGCCCCCAGTAATATATACAGTACCCCAGTAATATATACAGCCCCCCAGTAATATATACAGCCCCCCAGTAATGTATACAGCCCCCCAGTAATGTATACAGCCCCCCATAAATATATACAGCCCCCCATAAATATATACAGCCCCCCAGTAATATCTACAGCCCCCTAGTAATATCTTTAGGCCCCCCAGTAATATATACAGCCCCCAAGTAATATCTACAGCCCCCCAGTAATATGTACAGCCCCCCAGTGATATGTACAGCCTCCAGTAATATATACAGCCCCCCAGTAATATATACAGCCCCCCAGTAATATCTACAGCCCCCCAGTAATATGTACAGCCTCCAGTAATATATACAGCCCCCAGTAATATATACAGCCCCCCAGTAATATCTACAGCCCCCCAGTGATATGTACAGCCTCCAGTAATATATACAGCCCCCCAGTAATCTATACAGCCCCCAGTAATATATACAGTACCCCAGTAATATATACAGCCCCCCAGTAATATATACAGCCCCCCAGTAATGTATACAGCCCCCCAGTAATGTATACAGCCCCCCATAAATATATACAGCCCCCCATAAATATATACAGCCCCCCAGTAATATCTACAGCCCCCCAGTAATATGTACAGCCCCCCAGTGATATATACAGCCCCCCAGTAATATATACAGCCCCCCAGTAATATATACAGCCCCCCAGTAATCTATACAGTCCCCAGTAATATATACAGCCCCCCAGTAATGTATACAGCCCCCCAGTAATGTATACAGCCCCCCAGTAATATATACAGCCCCCCATAAATATATACAGCCCCCAGTAATATACACAGCCCCCAGTAATATACACAGCCCCCAGTAATATATACAGGCCCCCAGTAATATATACAGCCCCCAGTAATATACACAGCCCCCCAGGAATATACACAGCCCCCCAGTAATATATACAGTCCCCAGTAATATATACAGCCCCCCAGTAATATATACAGCCCCCAGTAATATATACAGCCCCCCAGTAATATATACAGCCCCCAGTAATATATACAGCCCCCAGTAATATATACAGCCCCCCAGTAATATATACAGCCCTCCAGTAATATATACAGCCCCCAGTAATATATACAGCCCCCCGTAATATATACAGCCCCCCAGTAATATATACAGCCCCCAGTAATATATACAGCCCCCAGTAATAAATACAGGCCCCCAGTAATAAATACAGGCCCCCAGTAATATATACAGCCCCCAGTAATATATACAGCCCCCGAGTAATATATACAGCCCCCAGTAATATACACATCCCCCAGTAATATATACAGCCCCCAGTAATATATACAGCCCCCCAGTAATATATACAGCCCCCAGTAATATACACAGCCCCCAGTAATATATACAGCCCCCCGTAATATATACAGCCCCCCAGTAATATATACAGCCCCCAGTAATATATACAGCCCCCAGTAATAAATACAGGCCCCCAGTAATAAATACAGGCCCCCAGTAATATATACAGCCCCCAGTAATATATACAGCCCCCGAGTAATATATACAGCCCCCAGTAATATACACATCCCCCAGTAATATATACAGCCCCCAGTAATATATACAGCCCCCCAGTAATATATACAGCCCCCAGTAATATATACAGCCCCCAGTAATATATACAGCCCCCCAGTAATATATACACTACCCCAGTAATATACACAGCCCCCCAGTAATATACACAGCCCCCCAGTAATATAAACAGCCCCCCAGTAATATATACAGCCCCCTGTAATATATACAGCCCCCAGTAATATATACAGCCCCCTGTAATATATACAGCCCCCAGTAATATATACAGCCCCCCAGTAATATGTACAGCCTCCAGTAATATATACAGCCCCCCAGTAATATATACAGCCCCCCAGTAATATATACGGCCCCCTGTAATATATACGGCCCCCAGTAATATATACAGCTCCCAGTAATATATACAGCCCCCCAGTAATATATACAGCCCCCAGTAATATATACAGCCGCCAGTAATATATACAGCCCCTCCAGTAATATATACAGCCCCCAGTAATATTTACAGCCCCCCAGTAATATATACAGCCCCCCAGTAATATTTACAGCCCCCAGTAATATATACAGCCCCCCAGTAATATATACAGCCCCCCAGTAATATTTACAGCCCCCAGTAATATATACAGCCCCCCAGTAATATATACAGCCCCCCAGTAATATATACAGCCCCCCAGTAATATATACAGCCCCCCAGTAATATTTACAGCCCCCAGTAATATATACAGCCCCCAGTAATATATACAGCCCTCCAGTAATATATACAGCCCCCGCATAAATAAATACACATCCCCCAGTAATATATTCAGCCCCCCCGTAATATATACAGGCCCCCAGTATTATATACAGCCCCCAGTAATATATACAGCCCCCCAGTAATATATACAGGCCCCCAGTAATATATACAGCCCCCCAGTAATATTTACAGCCCCCAGTAATATATACAGCCCCCCAGTAATATATACAGGCCCCCAGTATTATATACAGCCCCCAGTAATATATACAGCCCCCCAGTAATATATACAGGCCCCCAGTATTATATACAGCCCCCAGTAATATATACAACCCCCCAGTAATATATACAGGCCCCCAGTAATATATACAGCCCCCCAGTAATATTTACAGCCCCCAGTAATATATACAGCCCCCCAGTAATATATACAGCCCCCCAGTAATATTTACAGCCCCCCAGTAATATATACAGCCCCCCAGTAATATTTACAGCCCCCAGTAATATATACAGCCCCCCAGTAATATATACAGTCCCCAGTAATATATACAGTACCCCAGTAATATATACAGCCCCCCAGTAATATATACAGCCCCCCAGTAATATCTACAGCCCCCCAGTAATATATACAGCCCTCCAGTAATATATACAGCCCCCAGTAATATATACAGCCCCCCAGTAATATCTACAGCCCCCCAGTAATATGTACAGCCTCCAGTAATATATACAGCCCCCCAGTAATATATACAGCCCCCCAGTAATATATACAGCCCCCGAGTAATATATACAGCCCCCAGTAATATATACAGCCCACAGTAATATACACATCCCCCAGTAATATATACAGCCCCCCAGTAATATACACAGCCCCCCAGTAATATATACAGCCCCCCAGTAATATATACAGCCCCCCAGTAATATTTACAGCCCCCAGTAATATATACAGCCCCCCAGTAATATATACAGCCCCCCAGTAATATATACAGTCCCCAGTAATGTATACAGCCCCCAGTAATGTATACAGCCCCCCAGTAATATATACAGCCCCCCAGTAATATTTACAGCCCCCCAGTAATATATACAGCCCCCCAGTAATATTTACAGCCCCCAGTAATATATACAGCCCCCCAGTAATATATACAGTCCCCAGTAATATATACAGTACCCCAGTAATATATACAGCCCCCCAGTAATATATACAGCCCCCCAGTAATATCTACAGCCCCCCAGTAATATATACAGCCCTCCAGTAATATATACAGCCCCCAGTAATATATACAGCCCCCCAGTAATATCTACAGCCCCCCAGTAATATGTACAGCCTCCAGTAATATATACAGCCCCCCAGTAATATATACAGCCCCCCAGTAATATATACAGCCCCCGAGTAATATATACAGCCCCCAGTAATATATACAGCCCACAGTAATATACACATCCCCCAGTAATATATACAGCCCCCCAGTAATATACACAGCCCCCCAGTAATATATACAGCCCCCCAGTAATATATACAGCCCCCCAGTAATATTTACAGCCCCCAGTAATATATACAGCCCCCCAGTAATATATACAGCCCCCCAGTAATATATACAGTCCCCAGTAATGTATACAGTCCCCGCATCAATAAATACACATCCCCCAGTAATATATTCAGCCCCCCCAGTAATATATACAGGCCCCCAGTAATATATACAGCCCTCCAGTAATATATACATCCTCCAGTAATATATACAGTCCCCGCATCAATAAATACACATCCCCCAGTAATATATTCAGCCCCCCCAGTAATATATACAGGCCCCCAGTATTATATACAGCCCCCAGTAATATATACAGCCCCCCAGTAATATATACAGCCCCCCAGTAATATATACAGGCCCCCAGTAATATATACAGCCCCCCAGTAATATATACAGGCCCCCAGTAATATATACAGCCCCCCAGTAATATATACAGGCCCCCAGTAATATATACAGCCCCCCAGTAATATATACAGCCCCCCAGTAATATATACAGCCCCCAGTAATATATACAGCCCCCCAGTAATATATACAGGCCCCCAGTAATATGTACAGCCCCCTGTAATATATACAGGCCCCCAGTAATATCCACATACCCCCAGTATATAATATAGCAGCCCAAAAATTGTGTTTAAAAAAGTCAGAATATACGACAAGTGGAGGTAAATGGGTGGAGGAGGCGGCAGAAAGCTGGAGGACAGAGGGCAGTAGAGCTGTGAGTGTCCGGATGTGGATGAGATGAGGAGTCTGTGTTATAGAAGAGGTGACTGTGGGGTCAGGACCGGGTTTATCATACATTGTGCTCGCTGCTGAGGAGTATACGTGGGATCTCGCCCTCACGGTGTCACCCCGCTATTATTAAGGGGTTCCTGGAGCCGTCACGGGCGTTACATGTGGGAGCGATCGTCCTGACTCGGCGTCCTGTAAGTCGCTGTGCACATGCGTGAGCGCGCTGCGCCTGGTGCGATTATGTCTGCCGTATCCAACCAACGCACCTCCAGGAGTCCATCCCACAGGTGCAGCGGAGGAGAACCCGGAGGTGCAATGTCAGCACCTGCTACAAGTCGTATCATAGAATGTCCTCTGTTCTGGCGTCAATCTCCACGGTGACCGGCTAAAAAGAGCTAAAACCCGGCCGGGACCTCTAGCGATGTTCATAGATAACGATGGTTGTTTACATAATAGGACAAAGTACAAAAGAAGAAATGATACAAGAGACTGGATACAAATAGATACAAAGATGTAACAATATAAACAGAAGGGGAAATATGTAACACTATGTTTAATAAATCAATATAGAGAAAGAAGAGAAAGTGCTGTATGTATCCCGTGCGTCCGGCCCCTATATCCTTCCATATACAGTACATATAAGGCTGATGGAATATGCACCGGGGACTAGTTAGTGTGTTACAATGTAGACAGGATGTTTATGTACTCAATCCTATTATGTAAACAACCATCGTTATCTATGAACATCGCTAGAGATCCCGGCCGGGTTTTAGCTCCTTTTTTGTATAAAACGGGCACCATGGGACTTTTCACACCATAAACCACCTGTCGAGGTTGTAACCCAATGGGGCAGATTTACCTTCCCGGTGCGGTGGATTCGGCTCCGCCCGGGATTCACTAAGGCAGTTCCTCCGCCGTCCACCAGGTGTCGCTGCTGCGCTGAAGTTCCCCGAGGCCCGCCGGAATGCACCATCCTATACCTGGTGAAGGTAAGTGCGAGTCCTGCGACACTTTTTTTTAAAAAAAATGCGGCGGTTTCTCCAAATCCGTTGGGTTTTCGTACGGCCACGTCCCCCAATTTCCGTCGCGTGCATACCAGCGCTGATGCGGCACAATCCAATCGTGTGCGCCAAAATCCCGGGGCAATTCAGGGGAAATCGGCACAAATCGGAAATATTCGGGTAACACGTCGGGAAAACGCGAATCGGGCCCTTAGTAAATGACCCCCATTGTGTTTAACTAGTCCCCGGTGCATATTCCATTTGTCGTATGTATATATAATTTTTGACTTTTTTAAACACAACTTTTGGGAAGTATCGTGCACTTGCCCCTATAGCGCTTCTCTTACCCCTCTTCTTAGCCCGGCCTGAGATGTAACACCTCGTATATTCTGTACATTATGTCATATGGGAATGTCATTCTGTGTAATTCTGAAATATAATGTTTTAACAATATTTTAATATTAAACATGTTCCATACTGTGCACACTTCTATCGTCTATTCAGTATATATATACAGGTGCTCGGCTCTGGACATTTCCCATCATTACAGATAGGCGCCTGTCATGGCCGCCAGCACATCTATTACACACAACAGTCCGGTAACAGTATTGGGATAGTGCTCCCTGTGTATAAGGATGTATCCCCCTGTGTATAAGGAGGAATCCCCCTGTGTATAAGGCTGTATCTCCCCCTGTGTATAAGGATGTATCCCCCTGTGTATAAGGCTGTATCTCCCCCTGTGTATAAGGATGTATCCCCCCTGTGTATAAGGATGTATCCCCCTGTGTATAAGGATGTATCCCCCTGTGTATAAGGATGTATCTCCCCCTGTGTATAAGGATGCATCCCCCTGTGTATAAGGCTGTATCTCCCCCTGTGTATAAGGATGTATCCCCCTGTGTATAAGGCTGTATCTCCCCCTGTGTATAAGGATGTATCCCCCCTGTGTATAAGGATGTATCCCCCTGTGTATAAGGATGTATCCCCCTGTGTATAAGGAGGAATCCCCCTGTGTATAAGGATGTATCTCCCTGTGTATAAGGATGTATCTCCCTGTGTATAAGGATGTATCCCCCTGTGTATAAGGATGTATCCCCCTGTGTATAAGGATGTATCCCCCAGTGTATAAGGATGTATCCCCCTGTGTATAAGGATGTATCCCCCTGTGTATAAGGATGTATCCCCCTGTGTATAAGGATGTATCGCCCTGTGTATAAGGATGTGTCCCCCTGTGTATAAGGATGTGTCCCCCTGTGTATAAGGATGTGTCCCCCTGTGTATAAGGATGTGTCCCCCTGTGTATAAGGATGTGTCCCCCTGTGTATAAGGATGTGTCCCCCTGTGTATAAGGATGTGTCCCCCTGTGTATAAGGATGTATCTCCCAGTGTATAAGGATGTGTCCCCCTGTGTATAAGGATGTATCCCCCTGTGTATAAGGATGTGTCCCCCTGTGTATAAGGATGTGTCCCCCTGTGTATAAGGATGTATCTCCCAGTGTATAAGGATGTGTCCCCCTGTGTATAAGGATGTATCCCCCTGTGTATAAGGATGTGTCCCCCTGTGTATAAGGATGTATCTCCCAGTGTATAAGGATGTGTCCCCCTGTGTATAAGGATGTGTCCCCCTGTGTATAAGGATGTGTCCCCCTGTGTATAAGGATGTGTCCCCCTGTGTATAAGGATGTGTCCCCCCTGTGTATAAGGATGTATCCCCCTGTGTATAAGGATGTATCCCCCTGTGTATAAGGATGTATCCCCCTGTGTATAAGGAGGAATCCCCCTGTGTATAAGGATGTATCTCCCTGTGTATAAGGATGTATCTCCCTGTGTATAAGGATGTATCCCCCTGTGTATAAGGATGTATCCCCCTGTGTATAAGGATGTATCCCCCAGTGTATAAGGATGTATCCCCCTGTGTATAAGGATGTATCCCCCTGTGTATAAGGATGTATCCCCCTGTGTATAAGGATGTATCGCCCTGTGTATAAGGATGTGTCCCCCTGTGTATAAGGATGTGTCCCCCTGTGTATAAGGATGTGTCCCCCTGTGTATAAGGATGTGTCCCCCTGTGTATAAGGATGTGTCCCCCTGTGTATAAGGATGTATCTCCCAGTGTATAAGGATGTGTCCCCCTGTGTATAAGGATGTATCCCCCTGTGTATAAGGATGTGTCCCCCTGTGTATAAGGATGTATCTCCCAGTGTATAAGGATGTGTCCCCCTGTGTATAAGGATGTGTCCCCCTGTGTATAAGGATGTGTCCCCCTGTGTATAAGGATGTGTCCCCCTGTGTATAAGGATGTGTCCCCCTGTGTATAAGGATGTATCTCCCCCTGTGTATAAGGATGTATCCCCCTGTGTATAAGGATGTATCCCCCTGTGTATAAGGATGTATCTCCCAGTGTATAAGGATGTGTCCCCCTGTGTATAAGGATGTGTCCCCCTGTGTATAAGGATGTGTCCCCCTGTGTATAAGGATGTGTCCCCCTGTGTATAAGGATGTATCTCCCCCTGTGTATAAGGATGTATCCCCCTGTGTATAAGGATGTGTCCCCCTGTGTATAAGGATGTATCCCCCTGTGTATAAGGATGTGTCCCCCTGTGTATAAGGATGTGTCCCCCTGTGTATAAGGATGTATCTCCCAGTGTATAAGGATGTATCTCCCCCTGTGTATAAGGATGTATCCCCCTGTGTATAAGGATGTATCTCCCTGTGTATAAGGATGTGTCCCCCCTGTGTATAAGGATGTATCCCCCTGTGTATAAGGATGTATCTCCCTGTGTATAAGGATGTATCTCCCTGTGTATAAGGATGTGTCCCCCTGTGTATAAGGATGTATCTCCCTGTGTATAAGGATGTATCCCCCTGTGTATAAGGATGTATCCCCCAGTGTATAAGGATGTATCCCCCTGTGTATAAGGATGTATCCCCCCTGTGTATAAGGATGTATCCCCCTGTGTATAAGGATGTATCTCCCTGTGTATAAGGATGTATCCCCCTGTGTATAAGGATGTATCCCCCTGTGTATAAGGATGTATCCCCCTGTGTATAAGGATGTATCTCCCTGTGTATAAGGATGTATCCCCCTGTGTATAAGGATGTATCCCCCTGTGTATAAGGATGTGTCCCCCTGTGTATAAGGATGTGTCCCCCTGTGTATAAGGATGTGTCCCCCTGTGTATAAGGATGTATCTCCCTGTGTATAAGGATGTATCTCCCAGTGTATAAGGATGTATCTCCCCCTGTGTATAAGGATGTATCCCCCTGTGTATAAGGATGTATCTCCCTGTGTATAAGGATGTGTCCCCCCTGTGTATAAGGATGTATCCCCCTGTGTATAAGGATGTATCTCCCTGTGTATAAGGATGTATCTCCCTGTGTATAAGGATGTGTCCCCCTGTGTATAAGGATGTATCTCCCTGTGTATAAGGATGTATCTCCCTGTGTATAAGGATGTATCTCCCTGTGTATAAGGATGT
Organism: Engystomops pustulosus; assembly: GCF_040894005.1. NCBI lineage: Eukaryota > Metazoa > Chordata > Amphibia > Anura > Leptodactylidae > Engystomops > Engystomops pustulosus. Next base: position 213,950,616 of record NC_092415.1, read on the forward strand.
ATCTCCCTGTGTATAAGGATGTATCCCCCAGTGTATAAGGATGTATCCCCCTGTGTATAAGGATGTATCCCCCCTGTGTATAAGGATGTATCCCCCTGTGTATAAGGATGTATCTCCCTGTGTATAAGGATGTATCCCCCTGTGTATAAGGATGTATCCCCCTGTGTATAAGGATGTATCTCCCTGTGTATAAGGATGTATCCCCCTGTGTATAAGGATGTATCCCCCCTGTGTATAAGGATGTATCTCCCCCTGTGTATAAGGATGTATCTCCCTGTGTATAAGGATGTGTCCCCCCTGTGTATAAGGATGTATCCCCCTGTGTATAAGGATGTATCTCCCTGTGTATAAGGATGTATCTCCCTGTGTATAAGGATGTATCCCCCTGTGTATAAGGATGTATCCCCCTGTGTATAAGGATGTATCTCCCTGTGTATAAGGATGTATCCCCCTGTGTATAAGGATGTGTCCCCCTGTGTATAAGGATGTATCTCCCTGTGTATAAGGATGTATCTCCCCCTGTGTATAAGGATGTATCTCCCTGTGTATAAGGATGTATCCCCCTGTGTATAAGGATGTATCCCCCTGTGTATAAGGATGTGTCCCCCTGTGTATAAGGATGTATCCTCCTGTGTATAAGGATGTATCTCCCTGTGTATAAGGATGTATCCCCCTGTGTATAAGGATGTGTCCCCCTGTGTATAAGGATGTATCTCCCTGTGTATAAGGATGTATCTCCCAGTGTATAAGGATGTATCCCCCTGTGTATAAGGATGTGTCCCCCTGTGTATAAGGATGTATCCCCCAGTGTATAAGGATGTATCTCCCAGTGTATAAGGATGTATCTCCCCCTGTGTATAAGGATGTATCCCCCTGTGTATAAGGATGTGTCCCCCTGTGTATAAGGATGTATCCCCCTGTGTATAAGGATGTATCCCCCCTGTGTATAAGGATGTGTCCCACTGTGTATAAGGATGTGTCCCCCTGTGTATAAGGATGTGTCCCCCTGTGTATAAGGATGTGTCCCCCTGTGTATAAGGCTGTATCTCCCTGTGTATAAGGATGTATCTCCCTGTGTATAAGGATGTATCTCCCCCTGTGTATAAGGATGTATCCCCCTGTGTATAAGGATGTGTCCCCCTGTGTATAAGGATGTATCCCCCTGTGTATAAGGATGTGTCCCCCTGTGTATAAGGATGTGTCCCCCTGTGTATAAGGATGTATCTCCCAGTGTATAAGGATGTATCTCCCAGTGTATAAGGATGTATCTCCCCCTGTGTATAAGGATGTATCCCCCTGTGTATAAGGATGTATCTCCCTGTGTATAAGGATGTGTCCCCCCTGTGTATAAGGATGTATCCCCCTGTGTATAAGGATGTATCTCCCTGTGTATAAGGATGTATCTCCCTGTGTATAAGGATGTATCTCCCTGTGTATAAGGATGTATCCCCCTGTGTATAAGGATGTATCCCCCTGTGTATAAGGATGTATCTCCCTGTGTATAAGGATGTGTCCCCCCTGTGTATAAGGATGTATCCCCCTGTGTATAAGGATGTATCTCCCTGTGTATAAGGATGTATCTCCCTGTGTATAAGGATGTATCTCCCTGTGTATAAGGATGTATCTCCCTGTGTATAAGGATGTATCCCCCTGTGTATAAGGATGTGTCCCCCTGTGTATAAGGATGTATCTCCCTGTGTATAAGGATGTATCCCCCTGTGTATAAGGATGTATCTCCCTGTGTATAAGGATGTGTCCCCCTGTGTATAAGGATGTGTCCCCCTGTGTATAAGGATGTGTCCCCCTGTGTATAAGGATGTGTCCCCCTGTGTATAAGGATGTGTCCCCCTGTGTATAAGGATGTGTCCCCCTGTGTATAAGGATGTGTCCCCCTGTGTATAAGGATGTATCCCCCTGTGTATAAGGATGTGTCCCCCTGTGTATAAGGATGTATCTCCCTGTGTATAAGGATGTATCCCCCCTGTGTATAAGGATGTATCCCCCTGTGTATAAGGATGTATCCCCCTGTGTATAAGGATGTATCCCCCTGTGTATAAGGATGTATCTCCCCCTGTGTATAAGGATGTATCTCCCTGTGTATAAGGATGTGTCCCCCTGTGTATAAGGATGTATCTCCCTGTGTATAAGGATGTATCCCCCTGTGTATAAGGATGTGTCCCCCTGTGTATAAGGATGTATCTCCCTGTGTATAAGGATGTATCCCCCCTGTGTATAAGGATGTATCCCCCTGTGTATAAGGATGTATCTCCCTGTGTATAAGGATGTATCCCCCTGTGTATAAGGATGTGTCCCCCTGTGTATAAGGATGTATCTCCCTGTGTATAAGGATGTATACATCACTGGTGCTGGTGACTTTTCCTTTAATCCTCCCGGTGGGGGGTCGTGGGTCGGAGGTCAGGGGTCGTGTACAGATCCGGGTCTATAGTAGCAGCCAATCCCGGAGGAGACGGCTGCCGGGGGGAGATGTGTATATAAGAGGGGTCCTGCCCGGCCACAGGACACAACACGGAGGAGCACTGGTGAGCACCACATCATGTATCTAATCCTGTGTGATACTGCCTGCTGAGCTGTGTATCTAATCCTGTGTGATACTGCCTGCTGAGCTGTGTATCTAATCCTGTGTGATACTGCCTGCTGAGCTGTGTATCTAATCCTATCCTGTGTGATACTGTCTGCTGAGCTGTGTATCTAATCCTCTCCTGTGTGATACTGTCTGCTGTGCTGTGTATCCAATCCCATCCTGTGTGATACTGTCTACTGAGCTGTGTATCCAATCCCATCCTGTGTGATACTGACTGCTGAGCTGTGTATCTAATCCCATCATGTGTGATACTGTCTGCTGAGCTGTGTATCTAATCCTGTGTGATACTGACTGCTGAGCTGTGTATCTAATCCTCTCCTGTGTTATACTGTCTGCTGTGCTGTGTATCCAATCCCATCCTGTGTGATACTGTCTGCTGAGCTGTGTATCTAATCCTATCCTGTGTGATACTGTCTGCTGAGCTGTGTATCCAATCCTATCCTGTGTGATACTGTCTGCTGAGCTGTGTATCCAATCCCATCCTGTGTGATACTGTCTGCTGAGCTGTGTATCTAATCCTATCCTGTGTGATACAGTCTGCTGAGCTGTGTATCCAATCCTATCCTGTGTGATACAGTCTGCTGAGCTGTGTATCTAATCCTCTCCTGTGTGATACAGTCTGCTGAGCTGTGTATCTAATCCTCTCCTGTGTGATACAGTCTGCTGAGCTGTGTATCTAATCCTGTCCTGTGTGATACTGTCTGCTGAGCTGTGTATCTAATCCTCTCCTGTGTGATACTGTCTGCTGAGCTGTGTATCCAATCCTATCCTGTGTGATACAGTCTGCTGAGCTGTGTATCTAATCCTGTCCTGTGTGATACTGCCTGCTGTGCTGTGTATCTAATCCTATCCTGTGTGATACAGACTGCTGAGCTGTGTATCTAATCCCATCCTGTGTGATACTGACTGCTGAGCTGTGTATCTAATCCTAACCTGTGTGATACTGTCTGCTGAGCTGTGTATCTAATCCTATCCTGTGTGATACTGTCTGCTGAGCTGTGTATCTAATCCTATCCTGTGTGATACTGTCTGCTGAGCTGTGTATCTAATCCTATCCTGTGTGATACTGTCTGCTGAGCTGTGTATCCAATCCTATCCTGTGTGATACTGTCTGCTGAGCTGTGTATCCAATCCCATCCTGTGTGATACTGTCTGCTGAGCTGTGTATCTAATCCTATCCTGTGTGATACAGTCTGCTGAGCTGTGTATCCAATCCTATCCTGTGTGATACAGTCTGCTGAGCTGTGTATCTAATCCTCTCCTGTGTGATACTGACTGCTGAGCTGTGTATCTAATCCCATCCTGTGTGATACTGTCTGCTGAGCTGTGTATCTAATCCTATCCTGTGTGATACTGTCTGCTGAGCTGTGTATCTAATCCTATCCTGTGTGATACTGTCTGCTGAGCTGTGTATCCAATCCTATCCTGTGTGATACTGTCTGCTGAGCTGTGTATCCAATCCCATCCTGTGTGATACTGTCTGCTGAGCTGTGTATCTAATCCTATCCTGTGTGATACAGTCTGCTGAGCTGTGTATCCAATCCTATCCTGTGTGATACAGTCTGCTGAGCTGTGTATCTAATCCTATCCTGTGTGCTACAGTCTGCTGAGCTGTGTATCCAATCCCATCCTGTGTGATACTGTCTGCTGAGCTGTGTATCCAATCCCATCCTGTGTGATACTGTCTGCTGAGCTGTGTATCTAATCCTATCCTGTGTGATACAGTCTGCTGAGCTGTGTATCCAATCCTATCCTGTGTGATACAGTCTGCTGAGCTGTGTATCTAATCCTCTCCTGTGTGATACTGACTGCTGAGCTGTGTATCTAATCCCATCCTGTGTGATACTGTCTGCTGAGCTGTGTATCTAATCCTATCCTGTGTGATACTGTCTGCTGAGCTGTGTATCTAATCCTATCCTGTGTGATACTGTCTGCTGAGCTGTGTATCTAATCCTATCCTGTGTGATACTGTCTGCTGAGCTGTGTATCCAATCCTATCCTGTGTGATACTGTCTGCTGAGCTGTGTATCCAATCCCATCCTGTGTGATACTGTCTGCTGAGCTGTGTATCTAATCCTATCCTGTGTGATACAGTCTGCTGAGCTGTGTATCCAATCCTATCCTGTGTGATACAGTCTGCTGAGCTGTGTATCTAATCCTATCCTGTGTGCTACAGTCTGCTGAGCTGTGTATCCAATCCCATCCTGTGTGATACTGTCTGCTGAGCTGTGTATCTAATCCTATCCTGTGTGATACTGACTGCTGAGCTGTGTATCTAATCCTATCCTGTGTGATACTGTCTGCTGAGCTGTGTATCCAATCCTATCCTGTGTGATACTGTCTGCTGAGCTGTGTATCCAATCCCATCCTGTGTGATACTGTCTGCTGAGCTGTGTATCTAATCCTATCCTGTGTGATACAGTCTGCTGAGCTGTGTATCCAATCCTATCCTGTGTGATACAGTCTGCTGAGCTGTGTATCTAATCCTCTCCTGTGTGATACAGTCTGCTGAGCTGTGTATCTAATCCTCTCCTGTGTGATACAGTCTGCTGAGCTGTGTATCTAATCCTGTCCTGTGTGATACTGTCTGCTGAGCTGTGTATCTAATCCTCTCCTGTGTGATACTGTCTGCTGAGCTGTGTATCTAATCCTATCCTGTGTGATACAGTCTGCTGAGCTGTGTATCTAATCCTGTCCTGTGTGATACTGCCTGCTGTGCTGTGTATCTAATCCTGCCATGTGTGATACTGCCTGCTGTGCTGTGTATCTAATCCTCTCCTGTGTGATACTGTCTGCTGAGCTGTGTATCTAATCCTGTCCTGTGTGATACTGACTGCTGAGCTGTGTATCTAATCCTCTCCTGTGTGATACTGTCTGCTGAGCTGTGTATCTAATCCTATCCTGTGTGATACTGCCTGCTGTGCTGTGTATCTAATCATCTCCTGTGTGATACTGACTGCTGAGCTGTGTATCTAATCCTATCCTGTGTGATACTGACTGCTGAGCTGTGTATCTAACCCTCTCCTGTGTGATACTGCCTGCTGAGCTGTGTATCTAATCCTCTCCTGTGTGATACTGTCTGCGGAGCTGTGTATCTAATCCTATCCTGTGTGATACTGTCTGCTGTGCTGTGTATCTAATCCTCTCCTGTGTGATACAGTCTGCTGAGCTGTGTATCTAATCCTCTCCTGTGTGATACTGTCTGCTGAGCTGTGTATCTAATCCTATCCTGTGTGATACTGTCTGCTGAGCTGTGTATCTAATGCTCTCCTGTGTGATACTGCCTGCTGAGCTGTGTATCTAATCCTCTCCTGTGTGATACTGTCTGCTGAGCTGTGTATCTAATCCTATCCTGTGTGATACTGTCTGCTGAGCTGTGTATCTAATCCTCTCCTGTGTGATACTGTCTGCTGAGCTGTGTATCCAATCCTATCCTGTGTGATACAGTCTGCTGAGCTGTGTATCTAATCCTGTCCTGTGTGATACTGCCTGCTGTGCTGTGTATCTAATCCTATCCTGTGTGATACTGTCTGCTGAGCTGTGTATCTAATCCTGTCCTGTGTGATACTGACTGCTGAGCTGTGTATCTAATCCCATCCTGTGTGATACTGACTGCTGAGCTGTGTATCTAACCCTCTCCTGTGTGATACTGCCTGCTGAGCTGTGTATCTAATCCTCTCCTGTGTGATACTGTCTGCGGAGCTGTGTATCTAATCCTATCCTGTGTGATACTGTCTGCTGAGCTGTGTATCTAATCCTCTCCTGTGTGATACTGCCTGCTGAGCTGTGTATCTAATCCTCTCCTGTGTGATACTGTCTGCGGAGCTGTGTATCTAATCCTATCCTGTGTGATACTGTCTGCTGTGCTGTGTATCTAATCCTCTCCTGTGTGATACAGTCTGCTGAGCTGTGTATCTAATCCTCTTCTGTGTGATACTGTCTGCTGAGCTGTGTATCTAATCCTATCCTGTGTGATACTGTCTGCTGAGCTGTGTATCTAATCCTCTCCTGTGTGATACTGCCTGCTGAGCTGTGTATCTAATCCTCTCCTGTGTGATACTGTCTGCTGAGCTGTGTATCTAATCCTATCCTGTGTGATACTGTCTGCTGAGCTGTGTATCTAATCCTCTCCTGTGTGATACTGTCTGCTGAGCTGTGTATCCAATCCTATCCTGTGTGATACAGTCTGCTGAGCTGTGTATCTAATCCTGTCCTGTGTGATACTGCCTGCTGTGCTGTGTATCTAATCCTATCCTGTGTGATACTGACTGCTGAGCTGTGTATCTAATCCCATCCTGTGTGATACTGACTGCTGAGCTGTGTATCTAATCCCATCCTGTGTGATACTGACTGCTGAGCTGTGTATCTAACCCTCTCCTGTGTGATACTGCCTGCTGAGCTGTGTATCTAATCCTCTCCTGTGTGATACTGTCTGCGGAGCTGTGTATCTAATCCTATCCTGTGTGATACTGTCTGCGGAGCTGTGTATCTAATCCTCTCCTGTGTGATACTGTCTGCTGAGCTGTGTATCTAATCCTATCCTGTGTGATACTGTCTGCTGAGCTGTGTATCTAATCCTCTCCTGTGTGATACTGTCTGCTGAGCTGTGTATCTAATCCTATCCTGTGTGATACTGTCTGCTGAGCTGTGTATCTAATCCTCTCCTGTGTGATACTGCCTGCTGAGCTGTGTATCTAATCCTATCCTGTGTGATACTGTCTGCTGAGCTGTGTATCCAATCCTATCCTGTGTGATACAGTTTGCTGAGCTGTGTATCTAATCCTCTCCTGTGTGATACTGTCTGCTGAGCTGTGTATCTAATCCTCTCCTGTGTGATACTGTCTGCTGAGCTGTGTATCTAATCCTATCCTGTGTGATACTGTCTGCTGAGCTGTGTATCTAATCCTCTCCTGTGTGATACTGCCTGCTGAGCTGTGTATCTAATCCTATCCTGTGTGATACTGTCTGCTGAGCTGTGTATCCAATCCTATCCTGTGTGATACAGTTTGCTGAGCTGTGTATCTAATCCTCTCCTGTGTGATACTGTCTGCTGTTCTGTGTATCTAATCCTTTCCTGTGTGATACTGACTGCTGAGCTGTGTATCTAATCCTATCCTGTGTGATACTGTCTGCTGAGCTGTGTATCTAATCCTATCCTGTGTGATACTGTCTGCTGAGCTGTGTATCTAATCCTATCCTGTGTGATACAGTCTGCTGAGCTGTGTATCTAATCCTATCCTGTGTGATACTGCCTGCTGTGCTGTGTATCTAATCCCATCCTGTGTGATACTGACTGCTGAGCTGTGTATCTAATCCTCTCCTGTGTGATACTGTCTGCTGAGCTGTGTATCCAATCCTATCCTGTGTGATACAGTCTGCTGAGCTGTGTATCTAATCCTGCCATGTGTGATACTGCCTGCTGTGCTGTGTATCTAATCCTGCCATGTGTGATACTGACTGATGTGCTGTGTATCTAATCCTCTCCTGTGTGATACTGACTGCTGTGCTGTGTATCTAATCCTCTCCTGTGTGATACTGTCTGCTGAGCTGTGTATCCAATCCTATCCTGTGTGATACAGTCTGCTGAGCTGTGTATCTAATCCTGCCATGTGTGATACTGACTGCTGAGCTGTTTATCCAATCCTATCCTGTGTGATACAGTCTGCTGTGCTGTGTATCTAATCCTCTCCTGTGTGATACTGTCTGCTGAGCCTTGTATCTAATCCTGTCCTGTGTGATACTGTCTGATGAGCTCTGTATCTAATCCTATCCTGTGTGATACTGCCTGCTGAGCTGTGTATCTAATCCTCTCCTGTGTGATACTGTCTGCTGAGCTGTGTATCTAATCCTATCCTGTGTGATACTGACTGCTGAGCTGTGTATCTAATCCTATCCTGTGTGATACTGTCTGCTGAGCTGTGTATCTAATCCTATCCTGTGTGATACAGTCTGCTGAGCTGTGTATCTAATACTATCCTGTGTGATACTGCTGAGCTGTGTATCTAATCCTCTCCTGTGTGATACTGACTGCTGTGCTGTGTATCTAATCCTCTCCTGTGTGATACTGCCTGCTGAGCTGTGTATCTAATCCTCTCCTGTGTGATACTGCCTGCTGAGCTGTGTATCTAATCCTCTCCTGTGTGATACTGACTGCTGAGCTGTGTATCTAATCCTCTCCTGTGTGATACTGACTGCTGAGCTGTGTATCTAATCCCATCCTGTGTGATACTGTCTGCTGAGCTGTGTATCTAATCCTCTCCTGTGTGATACTGACTGCTGAGCTGTGTATCTAATCCTCTCCTGTGTGATACTGACTGCTGAGCTGTGTATCTAATCCTCTCCTGTGTGATACTGACTGCTGAGCTGTGTATCTAATCCCCTCTTGTGTGATACTGACTGCTGAGCTGTGTATCTAATCCCATCCTGTGTGATACTGTCTGCTGAGCTGTGTATCTAATCCTCTCCTGTGTGATACTGTCTGCTGAGCTGTGTATCTAATCCTCTCCTGTGTGATACTGTCTGCTGAGCTGTGTATCTAATCCTATCCTGTGTGATACTGTCTGCTGAGCTGTGTATCTAATCCCATCCTATGTGATACAGTTTGCTGTGCCGTGTATCTAATCCCATCCTGTGTGATACTGCTGAGCTGTGTATCTAATCCTCTCCTGTGTGATACTGCTGAGCTGTGTATCTACTCCCATCCTGTGTGATACTGACTGCTGAGCTGTGTATCTAATCCTCTCCTGTGTGATACTGACTGCTGAGCTGTGTATCTAATCCTCTCCTGTGTGATACTGACTGCTGAGCTGTGTATCTAATCCTCTCCTGTGTGATACTGTCTGCGGAGCTGTGTATCTAATCCTCTCCTGTGTGATACTGTCTGCTGAGCTGTGTATCTAATCCTATCCTGTGTGATACAGTCTGCTGAGCTGTGTATCTAATCCTCTCCTGTGTGATACTGCCTGCTGAGCTGTGTATCTAATCCTCTCCTGTGTGATACTGCCTGCTGAGCTGTGTATCTAATCCTCTCCTGTGTGATACTGCCTGCTGAGCTGTGTATCTAATCCCATCCTGTGTGATACTGTCTGCTGAGCTGTGTATCTACTCCTCTCCTGTGTGATACTGTCTGCTGTGCTGTGTATCTAATCCTCTCCTGTGTGATACTGACTGCTGAGCTGTGTATCTAATCCCATCCTGTGTGATACTGACTGCTGAGCTGTGTATCTAATCCTCTCCTGTGTGATACTGTCTGCTGTGCTGTGTATCTAATCCTATCCTGTGTGATACTGTCTGCTGAGCTGTGTATCTAATCCTGTGTGATACTGCCTGCTGTGCTGTGTATCTAATCCTGTGTGATACTGACTGCTGAGCTGTGTATCTAATCCTGCCATGTGTGATACTGACTGCTGAGCTGTGTATCTAATCCCATCCTGTGTGATACTGTCTGCTGAGCTGTGTATCTAATCCTATCCTGTGTGATACTGACTGCAGAGCTGTGTATCTAATCCTCTCCTGTGTGATACTGTCTGCTGAGCTGTGTATCTAATCCTATCCTGTGTGATACTGTCTGCTGAGCTGTGTATCTAATCCTATCCTGTGTGATACTGACTGCTGAGCTGTGTATCTAATCTTATCCTGTGTGATACTGACTGCTGAGCTGTGTATCTAATCTTATCCTGTGTGATACTGTCTGCTGAGCTGTGTATCTAATCCTCTCCTGTGTGATACTGCCTGCTGAGCTGTGTATCTAATCCTATCCTGTGTGATACTGACTGCCGAGCTGTGTATCTAATCCTCTCCTGTGTGATACTGCTGGGCTGTGTATCTAATCCTCTCCTGTGTGATACTGTCTGCGGAGCTGTGTATCTAATCCTATCCTGTGTGATACTGTCTGCTGTGCTGTGTATCTAATCCTCTCCTGTGTGATACAGCCTGCTGAGCTGTGTATCTAATCTCCTTTATAGAGATAGACCCAGAGACCATTCCGCTCTACAGACTCCTCTATGAGCGTGTGGGAGGTATCTAAGCCGGCTGTATCTGATGTTTGGGCTTCAGAAGATTCTTGGATACAGGAGGATGAGGTTCTCAGCGCTGCTTCTGCTTCTCTGGGTGAAGGTCACTTACTGCAGCGGGTGAGTGACATCCCAACCAGTAGGGCGAGACGGGTGTCAGGGGTGTCAGTGAGGGGAGACGGGTGTCAGTGAGGGGAGACGGGCGTCAGTGAGGGGAGACGGGCGTCAGTGAGAGGAGACGGGTGTCAGTGAGGGGAGACGGGTGTCAGTGAGAGGAGACGGGTGTCAGTGAGGGGAGACGGGCGTCAGTGAGGGGAGACGGGCGTCAGTGAGAGGAGACGGGTGTCAGTGAGGGGAGACGGGCGTCAGTGAGAGGAGACGGGTGTCAGTGAGGGGAGACGGGCGTCAGTGAGAGGAGACGGGTGTCAGTGAGGGGAGACGGGCGTCAGTGAGGGGAGACGGGCGTCAGTGAGAGGAGACGGGTGTCAGTGAGGGGAGACGGGCGTCAGTGAGAGGAGACGGGTGTCAGTGAGGGGAGACGGGTGTCAGTGAGGAGAGACGGGTGTCAGGGGTGTCAGTGAGGGGAGACGGGTGTCAGGGGTGTCAGTGAGTAGAGACGGGTGTCAGGGGTGTCAGTGAGGAGAGACGGGTGTCAGTGAGGAGAGACGGGTGTCAGGGGTGTCAGTGAGGGGAGACGGGTGTCAGTGAGGAGAGACGGGTGTCAGGGGTGTCAGTGAGGGGAGACGGGTGTCAGGGGTGTCAGTGAGGGGAGACGGGTGTCAGGGGTGTCAGTGAGGGGAGACGGGTGTCAGGGGTGTCAGTGAGGGGAGACGGGCGTCAGTGAGGGGAGACGGGCGTCAGTGAGAGGAGACGGGCGTCAGTGAGGGGAGACGGGCGTCAGTGAGGGGAGACGGGCGTCAGGGGTGTCAGTGAGGGGAGACGGGCGTCAGGGGTGTCAGTGAGGGGAGACGGGTGTCAGGGGTGTCAGTGAGGAGAGACGGGCGTCAGGGGTGTCAGTGAGGGGAGACGGGTGTCAGTGAGGAGAGACGGGTGTCAGGGGTGTCAGTGAGGGGAGACGGGCGTCAGGGGTGTCAGTGAGGGGAGACGGGCGTCAGGGGTGTCAGTGAGGGGAGACGGGCGTCAGTGAGGGGAGACGGGCGTCAGTGAGGGGAGACGGGCGTCAGGGGTGTCAGTGAGGGGAGACGGGCGTCAGGGGTGTCAGTGAGGGGAGACGGGCGTCAGGGGTGTCAGTGAGGGGAGACGGGCGTCAGGGGTGTCAGTGAGGGGAGACGGGTGTCAGTGAGGGGAGACGGGTGTCAGGGGTGTCAGTGAGGAGAGACGGGTGTCAGGGGTGTCAGTGAGGGGAGACGGGTGTCAGTGAGGGGAGACGGGTGTCAGGGGTGTCAGTGAGGAGAGACGGGTGTCAGGGGTGTCAGTGAGGGGAGACGGGTGTCAGGGGCGTCAGTGAGGGGAGACGGGCGTCAGTGAGGGGAGACGGGCGTCAGTGAGGGGAGACGGGCGTCAGTGAGAGGAGACGGGCGTCCGTGAGGGGAGACGGGTGTCAGTGAGGGGAGACGGGTGTCAGTGAGGAGAGACGGGTGTCAGGGGTGTCAGTGAGGGGAGACGGGTGTCAGGGGTGTCAGTGAGTAGAGACGGGTGTCAGGGGTGTCAGTGAGGGGAGACGGGTGTCAGGGGTGTCAGTGAGGGGAGACGGGTGTCAGTGAGGAGAGACGGGTGTCAGGGGTGTCAGTGAGGGGAGACGGGTGTCAGGGGTGTCAGTGAGGGGAGACGGGTGTCAGGGGTGTCAGTGAGGGGAGACGGGCGTCAGTGAGGGGAGACGGGCGTCAGTGAGGGGAGACGGGCGTCAGTGAGGGGAGACGGGCGTCAGGGGTGTCAGTGAGGGGAGACGGGCGTCAGGGGTGTCAGTGAGGGGAGACGGGCGTCAGGGGTGTCAGTGAGGGGAGACGGGTGTCAGGGGTGTCAGTGAGGAGAGACGGGCGTCAGGGGTGTCAGTGAGGGGAGACGGGTGTCAGTGAGGAGAGACGGGTGTCAGGGGTGTCAGTGAGGGGAGACGGGCGTCAGGGGTGTCAGTGAGGGGAGACGGGCGTCAGGGGTGTCAGTGAGGGGAGACGGGTGTCAGTGAGGGGAGACGGGCGTCAGGGGTGTCAGTGAGGGGAGACGGGCGTCAGTGAGGGGAGACGGGCGTCAGTGAGGGGAGACGGGCGTCAGGGGTGTCAGTGAGGGGAGACGGGCGTCAGGGGTGTCAGTGAGGGGAGACGGGCGTCAGGGGTGTCAGTGAGGGGAGACGGGCGTCAGGGGTGTCAGTGAGGGGAGACGGGTGTCAGTGAGGGGAGACGGGTGTCAGGGGTGTCAGTGAGGAGAGACGGGTGTCAGGGGTGTCAGTGAGGGGAGACGGGTGTCAGTGAGGGGAGACGGGTGTCAGGGGTGTCAGTGAGGAGAGACGGGTGTCAGGGGTGTCAGTGAGGAGAGACGGGTGTCAGGGGTGTCAGTGAGGGGAGACGGGCGTCAGTGAGGAGAGACGGGTGTCAGTGAGGGGAGACGGGTGTCAGGGGTGTCAGTGAGGGGAGACGGGTGTCAGGGGTGTCAGTGAGGAGAGACGGGTGTCAGGGGTGTCAGTGAGGAGAGACGGGTGTCAGGGGTGTCAGTGAGGAGAGACGGGTGTCAGGGGTGTCAGTGAGGGGAGACGGGTGTCAGGGGTGTCAGTGAGGAGAGACGGGTGTCAGGGGCGTCAGTGAGGGGAGACGGGCGTCAGTGAGGGGAGACGGGCGTCAGTGAGGGGAGACGGGCGTCAGTGAGGGGAGACGGGGGTCAGTGAGAGGAGACGGGCGTCCGTGAGGGGAGACGGGTGTCAGTGAGGGGAGACGGGCGTCAGTGAGGGGAGACGGGTGTCAGGGGTGTCAGTGAGGGGAGACGGGTGTCAGTGAGGAGAGACGGGTGTCAGGGGTGTCAGTGAGGGGAGACGGGTGTCAGTGAGGGGAGACGGGTGTCAGGGGTGTCAGTGAGGAGAGACGGGTGTCAGGGGTGTCAGTGAGGAGAGACGGGTGTCAGGGGTGTCAGTGAGGGGAGACGGGCGTCAGTGAGGAGAGACGGGTGTCAGTGAGGGGAGACGGGTGTCAGGGGTGTCAGTGAGGGGAGACGGGTGTCAGGGGTGTCAGTGAGGAGAGACGGGTGTCAGGGGTGTCAGTGAGGAGAGACGGGTGTCAGGGGTGTCAGTGAGGGGAGACGGGTGTCAGGGGTGTCAGTGAGGAGAGACGGGTGTCAGGGGCGTCAGTGAGGGGAGACGGGCGTCAGTGAGGGGAGACGGGCGTCAGTGAGGGGAGACGGGCGTCAGTGAGGGGAGACGGGCGTCAGGGGCGTCAGTGAGGGGAGACGGGCGTCAGGGGCGTCAGTGACGGGAGACGGGCGTCAGGGGCGTCAGTGAGGGGAGACGGGCGTCAGTGAGGGGAGACGGGCGTCAGTGAGGGGAGACGGGCGTCAGTGAGGGGAGACGGGCGTCAGTGAGGGGAGACGGGGGTCAGTGAGAGGAGACGGGCGTCCGTCAGGGGCAGTTACATGTCAGTAATTATTTGCCCTCCTCCCCCCGGCAGACACTGGTGTGAGAGAACGGTGCAGGTGACGGGGGAGGAGATTGTCGCCCCCCGCAGGGAGCAGCAGGTGGCGTGCTCCAGCCTGTACCAGTACAGTATGGAGGGGTGGAGGCTGGATCAGGAGCGCATGAGGCGGCAGTACGGAGGAGGCGGCATGTGCTTCATATACAGGTCAGTGTCATGTGACCCCTACATGTGTCATGTTCTAGGACGCCTCCTGCTGGGAACACAAAGGAACGACGGAAATGGGAGGTCCCCGGGGGGAGGGGGGACCTCCAGAGCCCAGATCACGCCACAGATACAGCACCAGAGCCCAGATCACGCCATAGATACAGCACCAGAGCCCACATCACGCCATAGATACAGCACCAGAGCCCACATCACGCCATAGATACAGCCGCAGAGCCCACATCACGCCATAGATACAGCACCAGAGCCCACATCACGCCATAGATGCAGCACCAGAGCCCACATCACGCCATAGATACAGCACCAGAGCCCACATCACGCCACAGATGCAGCACCAGAGCCCACATCACGCCACAGATGCAGCACCAGAGCCCACATCACGCCACAGATGCAGCACCAGAGCCCAGACCAGGCCACAGATGCAGCACCAGAGCCCAGACCAGGCCATAGATGCAGCACCAGAGCCCAGACCAGGCCATAGATGCAGCACCAGAGCCCAGACCAGGCCATAGATGCAGCACCAGAGCCCAGACCAGGCCATAGAAGCAGCACCAGAGCCCAGACCAGGCCATAGATGCAGCACCAGAGCCCAGACCAGGCCATAGATGCAGCACCAGAGCCCAGACCAGGCCATAGATGCAGCACCAGAGCCCAGACCAGGCCATAGATGCAGCACCAGAGCCCAGACCAGGCCATAGATGCAGCACCAGAGCCCAGACCAGGCCATAGATGCAGCACCAGAGCCCAGACCAGGCCATAGATGCAGCACCAGAGCCCAGACCAGGCCATAGATGCAGCACCAGAGCCCAGACCAGGCCATAGATGCAGCACCAGAGCCCAGACCAGGCCATAGATGCAGCACCAGAGCCCAGACCAGGCCATAGATGCAGCACCAGAGCCCAGACCAGGCCATAGATGCAGCACCAGAGCCCAGACCAGGCCATAGATGCAGCACCAGAGCCCAGACCAGGCCATAGATGCAGCACCAGAGCCCAGACCAGGCCATAGATGCAGCACCAGAGCCCAGACCAGGCCATAGATGCAGCACCAGAGCCCAGACCAGGCCATAGATGCAGCACCAGAGCCCAGACCAGGCCATAGATGCAGCACCAGAGCCCAGACCAGGCCATAGATGCAGCACCAGAGCCCAGACCAGGCCATAGATGCAGCACCAGAGCCCAGACCAGGCCATAGATGCAGCACCAGAGCCCAGACCAGGCCATAGATGCAGCACCAGAGCCCAGACCAGGCCATAGATGCAGCACCAGAGCCCAGACCAGGCCATAGATGCAGCACCAGAGGCCAGACCAGGCCATAGATGCAGCACCAGAGCCCAGACCAGGCCATAGATGCAGCACCAGAGCCCAGAATAGGCCATAGATGCAGCACCAGAGCCCAGACCAGGCCATAGATGCAGCACCAGAGCCCAGACCAGGCCATAGATGCAGCACCAGAGCCCAGACCAGGCCATAGATGCAGCACCAGAGCCCAGACCAGGCCATAGATGCAGCACCAGAGCCCAGACCAGGCCATAGATGCAGCACCAGAGCCCAGACCAGGCCATAGATGCAGCACCAGAGCCCAGACCAGGCCATAGATGCAGCACCAGAGCCCAGACCAGGCCATAGATGCAGCACCAGAGCCCAGACCAGGCCATAGATGCAGCACCAGAGCCCAGACCAGGCCATAGATGCAGCACCAGAGCCCAGACCAGGCCATAGATGCAGCACCAGAGCCCAGACCAGGCCATAGATGCAGCACCAGAGCCCAGACCAGGCCATAGATGCAGCACCAGAGCCCAGACCAGGCCATAGATGCAGCACCAGAGCCCAGACCAGGCCATAGATGCAGCACCAGAGCCCAGACCAGGCCATAGATGCAGCACCAGAGCCCAGACCAGGCCATAGATGCAGCACCAGAGCCCAGACCAGGCCATAGATGCAGCACCAGAGCCCAGACCAGGCCATAGATGCAGCACCAGAGCCCAGACCAGGCCATAGATGCAGCACCAGAGCCCAGACCAGGCCATAGATGCAGCACCAGAGCCCAGACCAGGCCATAGATGCAGCACCAGAGCCCAGACCAGGCCATAGATGCAGCACCAGAGCCCAGACCAGGCCATAGATGCAGCACCAGAGCCCAGACCAGGCCATAGATGCAGCACCAGAGCCCAGACCAGGCCATAGATGCAGCACCAGAGCCCAGACCAGGCCATAGATGCAGCACCAGAGCCCAGACCAGGCCATAGATGCAGCACCAGAGCCCAGACCAGGCCATAGATGCAGCACCAGAGCCCAGACCAGGCCATAGATGCAGCACCAGAGCCCAGAATAGGCCATAGATGCAGCACCAGAGCCCAGACCAGGCCATAGATGCAGCACCAGAGCCCAGACCAGGCCATAGATGCAGCACCAGAGCCCAGACCAGGCCATAGATGCAGCACCAGAGCCCAGACCAGGCCATAGATGCAGCACCAGAGCCCAGACCAGGCCATAGATGCAGCACCAGAGCCCAGACCAGGCCATAGATGCAGCACCAGAGCCCAGACCAGGCCATAGATGCAGCACCAGAGCCCAGACCAGGCCATAGATGCAGCACCAGAGCCCAGACCAGGCCATAGATGCAGCACCAGAGCCCAGACCAGGCCATAGATGCAGCACCAGAGCCCAGACCAGGCCATAGATGCAGCACCAGAGCCCAGACCAGGCCATAGATGCAGCACCAGAGCCCAGACCAGGCCATAGATGCAGCACCAGAGCCCAGACCAGGCCATAGATGCAGCACCAGAGCCCAGACCAGGCCATAGATGCAGCACCAGAGCCCAGACCAGGCCATAGATGCAGCACCAGAGCCCAGACCAGGCCATAGATGCAGCACCAGAGCCCAGACCAGGCCATAGATGCAGCACCAGAGCCCAGACCAGGCCATAGATGCAGCACCAGAGCCCAGACCAGGCCATAGATGCAGCACCAGAGCCCAGACCAGGCCATAGATGCAGCACCAGAGCCCAGACCAGGCCATAGATGCAGCACCAGAGCCCAGAATAGGCCATAGATGCAGCACCAGAGCCCAGACCAGGCCATAGATGCAGCACCAGAGCCCAGACCAGGCCATAGATGCAGCACCAGAGCCCAGACCAGGCCATAGATGCAGCACCAGAGCCCAGACCAGGCCATAGATGCAGCACCAGAGCCCAGACCAGGCCATAGATGCAGCACCAGAGCCCAGACCAGGCCATAGATGCAGCACCAGAGCCCAGACCAGGCCATAGATGCAGCACCAGAGCCCAGACCAGGCCATAGATGCAGCACCAGAGCCCAGACCAGGCCATAGATGCAGCACCAGAGCCCAGACCAGGCCATAGATGCAGCACCAGAGCCCAGACCAGGCCATAGATGCAGCACCAGAGCCCAGACCAGGCCATAGATGCAGCACCAGAGCCCAGACCAGGCCATAGATGCAGCACCAGAGCCCAGACCAGGCCATAGATGCAGCACCAGAGCCCAGACCAGGCCATAGATGCAGCACCAGAGCCCAGACCAGGCCATAGATGCAGCACCAGAGCCCAGACCAGGCCATAGATGCAGCACCAGAGCCCAGCTGAGTGTACAAAATATTGAGTGCAGAATTGTCAGCTCATACGTAATGCCGGCACTTACTGCAAATACAATAATGTTTGTTTGGATGAGACTCCAGTCACAGTAATGTCCCCAGTAGTCACAGTGCGTGCTCCCAGTAGTCACAGTGCGTGCTCCCAGTAGTCACAGTGCGTGCTCCCAGTAGTCACAGTGCGTGCTCCCAGTAGTCACAGTGCCTGCCCCCAGTAGTCACAGAGCCTGCCCCCAGTAGTCACAGAGCCTGCCCCCAGTAGTCACAGAGCCTGCCCCCAGTAGTCACAGAGCCTGCCCCCAGTAGTCACAGAGCCTGCCCCCAGTAGTCACAGAGCCTGCCCCCAGTAGTCACAGAGCCTGCCCCCAGTAGTCACAGAGCCTGCCCCCAGTAGTCACAGAGCCTGCCCCCAGTAGTCACAGAGCCTGCCCCCAGTAGCCATTGCTATAAAAATCATTCTTACCTCTTTCCTGTCATTGCATTTCTTCACCTCGTTCCCGGAGCTGTGGTGCGGGTAACACGTGATGACATCACACGTCCGCCTGCGCTGGGTCATCTCAGGGCGAGACAGTCAGATCTCACCCCTGGAATTAGGGAAGGGGAAGATTAGACAATAAAGTAATTAATGGACAGAGTGGATACAATCACAGTGGGATTAGGGGTTTGGGGGAGGGATGGGAGGATCCGAGGAATCAGGGGTATACAATAATTGGAGGAATTAGGAGGATGGTGGTTATAATGTAATGTGACGGTGATGTATCCCCCCTCTAACAGGCCCGAGACCACCAGACCCACTGTGTATAACCGCACTGTGCGGGCGTGCTGCCAAGGCTGGACCGGCGACGACTGCACACAGGGTGAGTGCTCAGTACTAGTTGCTGGTTCATGGGTGCTCAGTACTAGTTGCTGGGTGCTCAGTACTAGTTGCTGGTTGCTGGGTGCTCAGTACTAGTTGCTGGGTGCTCAGTACTAGTTGCTGGGTGCTCAGTACTGGTTGCTGGGTGCTCAGTACTGGTTGCTGGGTGCTCAGTACTGGTTGCTGGGTGCTCAGTACTGGTTGCTGGGTGCTCAGTACTGGTTGCTGGGTGCTCAGTACTGGTTGCTGGGTGCTCAGTACTAGTTGCTGGGTGCTCAGTACTGGTTGCTGGGTGCTCAGTACTAGTTGCTGGTTGCTGGGTGCTCAGTACTGGTTGCTGGGTGCTCAGTACTAGTTGCTGGTTGCTGGGTGCTCAGTACTAGTTGCTGGGTGCTCAGTACTAGTTGCTGGTTGCTGGGTGCTCAGTACTAGTTGCTGGGTGCTCAGTACTAGTTGCTGGGTGCTCAGTACTAGTTGCTGGGTGCTCAGTACTGGTTGCTGGGTGCTCAGTACTGGTTGCTGGGTGCTCAGTACTGGTTGCTGGGTGCTCAGTACTGGTTGCTGGGTGCTCAGTACTGGTTGCTGGGTGCTCAGTACTAGTTGCTGGGTGCAGGTTGTTGACCCTTTCTTCTCCTGTTTACACCCTTTGTTTCTTCTATGAGGAGGGGGATTCTTGGGGCGCTGCTTCTCCAGTTGGAACTGTCAGGACTTTGGTGTCCCCCACAATGTCACCCAGATGAGTATGGAGGAATGCTGCCTGCACCCCTGGGGCCACAGCTGGAAGAACATCACCTCCGAACTCTGCTTCAGCTGCTCCTATGTGTCACCTACTGGTAAGACCCCAGAGATCCGAAGTCACATAAATCCTGTGTCCCCTTCCCGGTGTCACTGTAGAGGATGGGGCACATTTACTTACCTGTCCCTGCGCGTTCCCTGAGGTGCATTGTCCAACGAGAAAGTACAACTGCCGCGATTAACTAAGATCGTGCACCTGATATCCTGCATGTGTGGCTTCTCCGCTCAGGTCCCTGGAGTTCACATTCTTCTTCCTGGTGCATGTGTCGCCTGTGTCCGTGTATAATGCGCTGTGCGGGGAGTCACTAAGATCCTGCACATGATATCCTGCATGTGTCACTTCCCCGCTCAGGTCCCCGGAGTTCACCTTCTTCTTCCTGGTGCATGTAAGTGCATTGTCCGTGTATAATGCGCTGTGCGGGGAGTCACTAAGATCCTGCACCTGATATCCTGCATGTGTCACTTCCCCGCTCAGGTCCCCGGAGTTCACCTTCTTCTTCCTGGTGCATGTAAGTGCATTGTCCGTGTATAATGCGCTGTGCAGGGAGTCACTAAGATCCTGCACCCGATATCCTGCATGTGTCACTTCCCCGCTCAGGTCCCCGGAGTTCACCTTCTTCTTCCTGGTGCATGTAAGTGCATTGTCCGTGTATAATGCGCTGTGCGGGGAGTCACTAAGATCCTGCGCCCGATATCCTGCATGTGTTGCTTCCCCTCTCAGGTCCCCAGAGTTTACCTTCTTTTGTGGCGCCTGAAAGGCGGCGCCGATGAGCCAAAATCTGATTGCGTGCGCCAAAATCCCTTGCTAAATGCGGCGCAAATCGGAAATCATCTGAACATGCGACGATAGTGCGGTCCTCGGAACCTTAGTAAATGAGCCCCGGTGACTCTGTAAATTACATGTCCCCTCCCTGGTGTCACAGTAAATGATGTGGCCCCTCCAACGTGTCACTGTAGATCTGCCCCTCCCTGGTGTCACTGTAGATGATCTGCCCCTCCCTGGTGTCACTGTAGAAGATCTGCCCCTCCCTGGTGTCACTGTAGAAGATCTGCCCCTCCCTGGTGTCACTGTAGATGAGCTGCCCCTCCCTGGTGTCACTGTAGATGAGCTGCCCCTCCCTGGTGTCACTGTAGATGATCTGCCCCACTCCGGTGTCACTGTAGATGATCTTCCCCACTCCGGTGTCACTGTAGATGATCTGCCCCTCCCTGGTGTCACTGTAGAAGATCTGCCCCTCCCGGGTGTCACTGTAGATGATCTGCCCCTCCCCGGTGTCACTGTAGATGATCTGCCCCTCCCCGGTGTCACTGTAGATGATCGGCCCCACCCCGGTGTCACTGCAGATGATCAGCCCCACCCCAGTGTAACTGTAGATGATCTGCCCCTCCCTGATGTCACTGTAGATGATGTGTCCCTCCCTGGTGTCACTGCAGATGATCAGCCCCACCCCAGTGTAACTGTAGATGATCTGCCCCTCCCTGATGTCACTGTAGATGATCTGCCCCTCCCTGATGTCACTGTAGATGATGTGTCCCTCCCTGGTGTCACTGTAGATGATGTGTCCCTCCCTGGTGTCACTGTAGATGATCTGCCCCACCCCGGTGTCACTGTAGATGATCTGCCCCACCCCGGTGTCACTGTAGATGATCTGCCCCACCCCGGTGTCACTGTAGATGATCTGCCCCTCCCTGGTGTCACTGCAGTTGATCTGCCCCTCCCTTGTGTCACTGTAGATGATGTGTCCCTCCCTGGTGTCACTGTAGATGATGTGTCCCTCCCTGGTGTCACTGTAGATGATGTGTCCCTCCCTGGTGTCACTGTAGATGATGTGTCCCTCCCTGGTGTCACTGTAGATGATCTGCCCCACCCCGGTGTCACTGTAGATCTGCCCCAACCCGGTGTCACTGTAGATGATGTGTCCCTCCCTGGTGTCATTGCAGTTGATCTGCCCCACCCTGGTGTCACTGTAGATGATCTGCCCCACCCTGGTGTCACTATAGATGATCTGCCCCACCTCTGTGTCACTGTAGATCATCTGCCCCACCTCTGTGTCACTGTAGATCATCTGCCCCTCCCTGATGTCACTGTAGATGATCTGCCCCTCCCGGGTGTCACTGTAGATGATCTGCCCCTCCCGGGTGTCACTGTAGATGATCTGCCCCTCCCGGGTGTCACTGTAGATGATCTGCCCCTCCCGGGTGTCACTGTAGATGATCTGCCCCTCCCGGGTGTCACTGTAGATGATCTGCCCCTCCCGGGTGTCACTGTAGATGATCTGCCCCTCCCGGGTGTCACTGTAGATGATCTGCCCCTCCCGGGTGTCACTGTAGATGATCTGCCCCTCCCGGGTGTCACTGTAGATGATCTGCCCCTCCCGGGTGTCACTGTAGATGATGTGCCCCTCCCTGGTGTCACTGTAGATGATGTGTCCCTCCCTGGTGTCACTGTAGATGATGTGTCCCTCCCTGGTGTCACTGTAGATGATGTGTCCCTCCCTGGTGTCACTGTAGATGATGTGTCCCTCCCTGGTGTCACTGTAGATGATGTGTCCCTCCCTGGTGTCACTGTAGATGATGTGTCCCTCCCTGGTGTCACTGTAGATGATGTGTCCCTCCCTGGTGTCACTGTAGATGATGTGTCCCTCCCTGGTGTCACTGTAGTTGATCTGCTCCTCCCAGGTGTCACTGTAGATGATCTGCTCCTCCCTGGTGTCACTGTAGATGATGTGTCCCTCCCTGGAGTCACTGTAGATGATCTGCCCCTCCCAGGAGTCACTGTAGATGATCTTCCCTTTCCTGCTGTCACTGTAGATGATCTGCCTCTCCCTGGTGTCACTGTAGATGATCTGCCCCTCCCAGGAGTCACTGTAGATGATCTTCCCTTTCCTGCTGTCACTGTAGATGATCTGCCTCTCCCTGGTGTCACTGTAGATGATCTGCCCCTCCCTGGTGTCACTGTAGATGATCTGCCTCTCCCTGGTGTCACTGTAGATGATCTGCCCCTCCCTGGTGTCACTGTAGATGATCTGCCCCTCCCAGGAGTCACTGTAGATGATCTTCCCTTTCCTGCTGTCACTGTAGATGATCTGCCTCTCCCTGGTGTCACTGTAGATGATCTGCCCCTCCCTGGTGTCACTGTAGTTGTTTTCTTGTGTCCTGCAGATGTCCCGTCCCCCTTCCTGATGAGGCCGTACCTCAGTGCGGCTCTGATCGGGGGTCCTTCGCCCACTCGCAGACTCTTCTCCACTTGTGTCTCGTGGAGCGGCTTCCACTTCCGCACCTTTGATGGGAAACACTACAACTTCCATGGAACTTGTACCTATGTCCTGGCGTCCTCCACTGATGCCAATTGGGCAGTGTTTGTCTCCGGTGGACCCTGCAACCGTACCAGAGCATGCCCCAAGGTATGACTGCTGACATCCTCTGTGCTGCTGTGGTCACTACATATCCCCATGTGCTTTCTCAGCAGCTGCTTCTTGTGCCTCCAGATTCTGAAGATGATCTTTGGGTTGGACCAGGTTGTGGTGTCTGGGCGCACGGTGATGGTGAATGATGTCGTTGTTCCTGATGGAGACCCCCATCTCCAGAATGGTGAGCCTCTCTGGGGGTGACTGCTGTGTAATGGGGATGTCTCTATGTCCCGCTGTCTCATGCCTCACACTGTCTCGCAGGTATCAGCATCCTATGGCTCGGAGATTTTGTCTTTGTAGAAAGCGGTCTGGGGGTCCGGGTAAAGTTTGATGGGGACAATAATATTTATGTGACTGTAAACTCAGAGCTACAAGGCAGGACCGGCGGTCTGTGTGGGATCTATAACGAAAACATGGAAGGTAAGTGACCACAGAAGTGTGAATCTGTGCTGGCAGTGCTGGGGTCAGGGGGTGGGGCTGTGCCGGAGTCAGGGGGGTGGGGCTGTGCCGGAGTCAGGGGGGTGGGTGGATCTGTGCCGGAGTCAGGGGGGTGGGTGGGGCTGTGCCGGAGTCAGGGGGGTGGGTGGGGCTGTGCCGGAGTCAGGGGGGTGGGTGGATCTGTGCCGGAGTCAGGGGGGTGGGTGGATCTGTGCCGGAGTCAGGGGGGTGGGTGGATCTGTGCCGGAGTCAGGGGGGTGGATCTGTGCCGGAGTCAGGGGGGTGGGTGGATCTGTGCCGGAGTCAGGGGGGTGGGTGGATCTGTGCCGGAGTCAGGGGGGTGGGTGGATCTGTGCCGGAGTCAGGGGGGTGGGTGGATCTGTGCCGGAGTCAGGGGGGTGGGTGGATCTGTGCCGGAGTCAGGGGGGTGGGTGGATCTGTGCCGGAGTCAGGGGGGTGGGTGGATCTGTGCCGGAGTCAGGGGGGTGGGTGGATCTGTGCCGGAGTCAGGGGGGTGGGTGGATCTGTGCCGGAGGCTTGGGGTGGAGCTGGGATAAGGTCATGTGGATGGAACTATGCTGGAGGGCAGGCCCTGCTGGGGTAACATTGCTGATCAGGAGCAAAAGAACCTCCCTCCTTCTCTTCCAGATGACTTCACGCAGCTCGGGGGCTCCATGGCTCTGAATGCCGCTGGTTTTGGGAATTCCTGGAAAGTTCAAGACTTTAGCACAAGGGTAAGTGGGAAAACCAACACTACAGGGGGTGACATGTACAATTACAGGAGGTGCTGTATGATGATGGGTGATATAGTAGGATGATGGGTGTTACCTACAATTTCTTGCACTAGAAAAAAAGGTACAAAAAGTCCCTCCGCTTTTCTCCTAAACCACGCCCACTGCCCAGCCCATTGCCCCCTGGCCTCCATCCTCCCTCATATAGTAGGCTCCTGTCCTCCAACCTCCTCATACTGTGGCCTCCTGTCCTCCATCCTCCTCATATAGTAACCTCCTGTCCTCCATCCTCCTCATACTGTGGCCTCCTGTCCTCCATCCTCCTCATATAGTAACCTCCTGTCCTCCATCCTCCCTCATATAGTGGCCTCCTGTCCTCCATCCCCCTCATACTGTGACCTCCTGTCCTCCATCCTCCTCATACTGTGGCCTCCTGTCCTCCATCCTCCTCATATAGTAACCTCCTGTCCTCCATCCTCCCTCATATAGTAGGCTCCTGTCGTCCATCCTCCTCATACTGTGGCCTCCTGTCCTCCATCCTCCTCATACTGTGACATCCCGTCCTCCATCCTCCTCATACTGTGGCCTCCTGGCCTCCATCCTCCCTCATATTGTGGTCTCCTGTCCTCCATCCTCCTCATACTGTGCCCTCCTGACCTCCATCCTCCTCATACTGTGGCCATCTGTCCTCCATCCTCCTCATATTTTGGCCTCCTGTCCTCCATCCTCCTCATACTGTGGCCTCCTGTCCTCCTTCCTCCTCATACTGTGACCTCCTTTCCTCCATCCTCCCTCATATTGTGGCCTCCTGTCCTCCATCCTCCTCATATTTTGGCCTCCTGTCCTCCATCCTCCTCATACTGTGGCCTCCTGTCCTCCTTCCTCCTCATACTGTGTCCTCCTGTCCTCCCTCCTCCTCATATTTTGGCCTCCTATCCTCCCTCCTCCTCATATTCTGGTGACGGGAGGTGCATCGCGGTGACGGGAGGTGCATCGCGGTGACGGGAGGTGCAGCCTGGTGACGGGAGGTGCAGCCTGGTGACGGGAGGGGCAGCCTGGTGACGGGAGGTGCATCGCGGTGACGGGAGGTGCAGCCTGGTGACGGGAGGTGCAGCCTGGTGACGGGAGGGGCAGCCTGGTGACGGGAGGGGCAGCCTGGTGACGGGAGGTGCATCGCGGTGACGGGAGGTGCAGCCTGGTGACGGGAGGTGCAGCCTGATGACGGGAGGTGCAGCCTGATGACGGGAGGTGCATCGCGGTGACGGGAGGTGCAGCCTGGTGACGGGAGGTGCAGCCTGGTGACGGGAGGGGCAGCCTGGTGACGGGAGGTGCAGCCTGGTGACGGGAGGGGCAGCCTGGTGACGGGAGGGGCAGCGCGGTGACGGGAGGTGCAGCGCGGTGACGGGAGGTGCAACCTGGTGACGGGAGGTGCAGCCTGGTGACGGGAGGTGCAGCCTGGTGACGGGAGGGGCAGCCTGGTGACGGGAGGGGCAGCCTGGTGACGGGAGGGGCAGCGCGGTGACGGGAGGTGCAGCGTGGTGACGGGAGGTGCAGCGCGGTGACGGGAGGTGCAGCGCGGTGACGGGAGGGGCAGCCTGGTGACGGGAGGGGCAGCGCAGTGACGGGAGGTGCAGCGCGGTGACGGGAGGTGCAGCCTGGTGACGGGAGGTGCAGCCTGGTGACGGGAGGGGCAGCCTGGTGACGGGAGGTGCAGCGTGGTGACGGGAGGTGCAGCCTGGTGACGGGAGGTGCAGCGCAGTGACGGGAGGTGCAGCGCGGTGACGGGAGGTGCAGCCTGTTGACGGGAGGTGCAGCCTGGTGACGGGAGGGGCAGCCTGTTGACGGGAGGTGCAGCCTGGTGACGGGAGGGGCAGCCTGGTGACGGGAGGGGCAGCCTGGTGACGGGAGGTGCAGCCTGGTGACGGGAGGTGCAGCCTGGTGACCGGAGGGGCAGCCTGGTGACGGGAGGGGCAGCCTGGTGACGGGAGGTGCAGCCTGGTGACGGGAGGTGCAGCCTGGTGACGGGAGGTGCAGCCTGGTGACGGGAGGTGCAGCGTGGTGACGGGAGGTGCAGCCTGGTGACGGGAGGGGCAGCCTGGTGACGGGAGGTGCAGCCTGGTGACGGGAGGGGCAGCCTGGTGACGGGAGGTGCAGCCTGGTGACGGGAGGTGCAGCCTGGTGACGGGAGGTGCAGCATGATGATAGGCACTGCTGGTCTGACCTCTCACCCCTTTTATTGGTGCAGCGCTCATGCCCTGATGTACCAGAGTTGGGTCACAGCTGTCGTCTTCCAGGGCGAGATTCCATCAGGGAAGAGGCAGAATCTGTTTGTAAGAAGCTCCTTAGCGCCCCCTTCAGTCACTGCCATCACAAGGTAAGGCAGGGCAGAGTAAGGTGGTGTATCAGGTGGGGTGGGCAGTAGTTGGGTGTATGATGTGGTGAGGATCAGGTGCTGGGCGCAGACATGGGATGCATGAGGTGGTGAGGGGGAGTAGTGGGGTGTATGATGTAGTGGGGTGTATGATGTGGTGGGGTGTATGATGTGGTGGGGTGTATGATGTAGAGGGGTGTATGATGTGATGGGGGGCAGTTGTTTGGTGTATACGATGGTGGGGGTGGGCAGTAGTGGGGTGTATGATGTGGTGGGCAGTAGTGGGGTGTATGATGTGGTGGGGAAGTAGAGGGGTGTATGATGTGGTGGGCAGTAGTGGGGTGTATGATGTGGTGGGCAGTAGTGGGGTGTATGATGTGGTGGGCAGTAGTGGGGTGTATGATGTGGTGGGCAGTAGTGGGGTGTATGATGTGGTGGGGGAGTAGTGGGGTGTATGATGTGGTGGGCAGTAGTGGGGTGTATGATGTGGTGGGGAGTAGTGGGGTGTATGATGTGGTGGGCAGTAGTGGGGTGTATGATGTGGTGGGCAGTAGTGGGGTGTATGATGTGGTGGGGCAGTAGTGGGGTGTATGATGTGGTGGGCAGTAGTGGGGTGTATGATGTGGTGGGCAGTAGTGGGGTGTATGATGTGGTGGGCAGTAGTGGGGTGTATGATGTGGTGGGCAGTAGTGGGGTGTATGATGTGGTGGGCAGTAGTGGGGTGTATGATGTGGTGGGCAGTAGTGGGGTGTATGATGTGGTGGGCAGTAGTGGGGTGTATGATGTGGTGGGCAGTAGTGGGGTGTATGATGTGGTGGGGGCAGTAGTGGGGTGAATGAGGTGGTGGGCAGTAGTGGGGTGAATGAGGTGGTGGGCAGTAGTGGGGTGAATGAGGTGGTGGGCAGTAGTGGGGTGTATGATGTGGTGGACAGTAGTGGGGTGTATGATGTGGTGGGCAGTAGTGGGGTGAATGAGGTGGTGGGCAGTAGTGGGGTGAATGAGGTGGTGGGCAGTAGTGGGGTGTATGATGTGGTGGGCAGTAGTGGGGTGTATGATGTGGTGGGCAGTAGTGGGGTGTATGATGTGGTGGGCAGTAGTGGGGTGTATGATGTGGTGGGCAGTAGTGGGGTGTATGATGTGGTGGGCAGTAGTGGGGTGTATGATGTGGTGGGCAGTAGTGGGGTGTATGATGTGGTGGGGGCAGTAGTGGGGTGTATGATGTGGTGGGCAGTAGTGGGGTGAATGAGGTGGTGGGCAGTAGTGGGGTGTATGATGTGGTGGACAGTAGTGGGGTGTATGATGTGGTGGGCAGTAGTGGGGTGTATGATGTGGTGGGCAGTAGTGGGGTGTATGATGTGGTGGGCAGTAGTGGGGTGTATGATGTGGTGGGCAGTAGTGGGGTGTATGATGTGGTGGGCAGTAGTGGGGTGTATGATGTGGTGGACAGTAGTGGGGTGTATGATGTGGTGGGGCAGTAGTGGGGTGTATGATGTGGTGGGCAGTAGTGGGGTGTATGATGTGGTGGGCAGTAGTGGGGTGTATGATGTGGTGGGCAGTAGTGGGGTGTATGATGTGGTGGGCAGTAGTGGGGTGTATGATGTGGTGGGAGCAGTAGTGGGGTGTATGATGTGGTGGGCAGTAGTGGGGTGAATGAGGTGGTGGGCAGTAGTGGGGTGTATGATGTGGTGGACAGTAGTGGGGTGTATGATGTGGGGGGCAGTAGTGGGGTGTATGATGTGGTGGGCAGTAGTGGGGTGTATGATGTGGTGGGCAGTAGTGGGGTGTATGATGTGGTGGGCAGTAGTGGGGTGTATGATGTGGTGGGCAGTAGTGGGGTGTATGATGTGGTGGACAGTAGTGGGGTGTATGATGTGGTGGGCAGTAGTGGGGTGTATGATGTGGTGGGCAGTAGTGGGGTGTATGAGGTGGTGGGCAGTAGTGGGGTGTATGATGTGGTGGGGAAGTAGAGGGGTGTATGATGTGGTGGGCAGTAGTGGGGTGTATGATGTGGTGGGCAGTAGTGGGGTGTATGATGTGGTGGACAGTAGTGGGGTGTATGATGTGGTGGGCAGTAGTGGGGTGTATGATGTGGTGGGGAAGTAGAGGGGTGTATGATGTGGTGGGCAGTAGTGGGGTGTATGATGTGGTGGGCAGTAGTGGGGTGTATGATGTGGTGGGCAGTAGTGGGGTGTATGATGTGGGGGGCAGTAGTGGGGTGTATGAGGTGGTGGGCAGTAGTGGGGTGAATGATGTGGTGGACAGTAGTGGGGTGTATGATGTGGTGGGGGCAGTAGTGGGGTGAATGATGTGGTGGGCAGTAGTGGGGTGTATGATGTGGTGGACAGTAGTGGGGTGTATGATGTGGTGGGCAGTAGTGGGGTGTATGATGTGGTGGGCAGTAGTGGGGTGAATGATGTGGTGGACAGTAGTGGGATGTATGATGTGGTGGGCAGTAGTGGGGTGTATGATGTGGTGGGCAGTAGTGGGGTGTATGATGTGGTGGGCAGTAGTGGGGTGTATGATGTGGTGGGGACAGTAGTGGGGTGTATGATGTGGTGGGCAGTAGTGGGGTGAATGAGGTGGTGGGCAGTAGTGGGGTGTATGATGTGGTGGACAGTAGTGGGGTGTATGATGTGGTGGGCAGTAGTGGGGTGTATGATGTGGTGGGCAGTAGTGGGGTGTATGATGTGGTGGGCAGTAGTGGGGTGTATGATGTGGTGGGCAGTAGTGGGGTGAATGATGTGGTGGACAGTAGTGGGGTGTATGATGTGGTGGACAGTAGTGGGGTGTATGATGTGGTGGGCAGTAGTGGGGTGTATGATGTGGTGGGGTGTATGAGGTGGAGGGTGCAGGAGTGAGGTGGAGCAGTAGTAGGGTGAATGAGGTGGGGGACAGTAGTGGGGTGTATGATGTGGTGGGCAGTAGTGGGGTGTATGATGTGGGGGGCAGTAGTGGGGTGTATGATGTGGTGGGCAGTAGTGGGGTGAATGATGTGGTGGGCAGTAGTGGGGTGAATGATGTGGTGGGCAGTAGTGGGGTGTATGATGTGGTGGGCAGTAGTGGGGTGAATGAGGTGGTGGGCAGTAGTGGGGTGAATGAGGTGGTGGGCAGTAGTGGGGTGTATGATGTGGTGGGCAGTAGTGGGGTGTATGATGTGGTGGGCAGTAGTGGGGTGTATGATGTGGGGGGCAGTAGTGGGGTGTATGATGTGGTGGGCAGTAGTGGGGTGTATGATGTGGTGGACAGTAGTGGGGTGAATGATGTGGTGGGCAGTAGTGGGGTGTATGATGTGGTGGGCAGTAGTGGGGTGTATGATGTGGTGGACAGTAGTGGGGTGTATGATGTGGGGGGCAGTAGTGGGGTGTATGATGTGGTGGGCAGTAGTGGGGTGTATGATGTGGTGGGCAGTAGTGGGGTGTATGATGTGGTGGACAGTAGTGGGGTGTATGATGTGGTGGACAGTAGTGGGGTGTATGATGTGGGGGGAAGTAGTGGGGTGTATGATGTGGTGGGCAGTAGTAGGGTGAATGAGGTGGGGGGCAGTAGTGGGGTGTATGATGTGGTGGGCAGTAGTGGGGTGTATGATGTGGTGGGCAGTAGTGGGGTGAATGAGGTGGTGGGCAGTAGTGGGGTGTATGATGTGGTGGACAGTAGTGGGGTGTATGATGTGGTGGACAGTAGTGGGGTGTATGATGTGGTGGGCAGTAGTGGGGTGTATGATGTGGTGGACAGTAGTGGGGTGAATGATGTGGTGGACAGTAGTGGGGTGTATGATGTGGTGGGCAGTAGTGGGGTGTATGATGTGGTGGGCAGTAGTGGGGTGTATGATGTGGTGGGGAAGTAGAGGGGTGTATGATGTGGTGGACAGTAGTGGGGTGTATGATGTGGTGGGCAGTAGTGGGGTGTATGATGTGGTGGGCAGTAGTGGGGTGTATGAGGTGGTGGGCAGTAGTGGGGTGTATGATGTGGTGGACAGTAGTGGGGTGTATGATGTGGTGGGCAGTAGTGGGGTGTATGATGTGGTGGGGTGTATGAGGTGGAGGGTGCAGGAGTGAGGTGGAGCAGTAGTAGGGTGAATGAGGTGGGGGACAGTAGTGGGGTGAATGATGTGGTGGGCAGTAGTGGGGTGAATGATGTGGTGGGCAGTAGTGGGGTGTATGATGTGGTGGACAGTAGTGGGGTGAATGAGGTGGGGGGCAGTAGTGGGGTGAATGATGTGGTGGACAGTAGTGGGGTGTATGATGTGGTGGACAGTAGTGGGGTGTATGATGTGGGGGGCAGTAGTGGGGTGTATGATGTGGTGGGCAGTAGTGGGGTGTATGATGTGGTGGGCAGTAGTGGGGTGTATGATGTGGTGGACAGTAGTGGGGTGTATGATGTGGTGGACAGTAGTGGGGTGTATGATGTGGGGGGAAGTAGTGGGGTGTATGATGTGGTGGGGGCAGTAGTGGGGTGTATGATGTGGTGGGCAGTAGTGGGGTGTATGATGTGGTGGGCAGTAGTAGGGTGAATGAGGTGGGGGGCAGTAGTGGGGTGTATGATGTGGTGGGCAGTAGTGGGGTGTATGATGTGGTGGGCAGTAGTGGGGTGAATGAGGTGGTGGGCAGTAGTGGGGTGTATGATGTGGTGGACAGTAGTGGGGTGTATGATGTGGTGGACAGTAGTGGGGTGTATGATGTGGTGGGCAGTAGTGGGGTGTATGATGTGGTGGGCAGTAGTGGGGTGTATGATGTGGTGGGCAGTAGTGGGGTGTATGATGTGGTGGGCAGTAGTGGGGTGTATGATGTGGTGGGCAGTAGTGGGGTGTATGATGTGGTGGGCAGTAGTGGGGTGTATGATGTGGTGGGGAAGTAGAGGGGTGTATGATGTGGTGGGCAGTAGTGGGGTGAATGATGTGGTGGACAGTAGTGGGGTGTATGATGTGGTGGGCAGTAGTGGGGTGTATGATGTGGTGGGGAAGTAGAGGGGTGTATGAGGTGGTGGGCAGTAGTGGGGTGTATGATGTGGTGGACAGTAGTGGGGTGTATGATGTGGTGGGCAGTAGTGGGGTGTATGATGTGGTGGGCAGTAGTGGGGTGTATGAGGTGGTGGGCAGTAGTGGGGTGTATGATGTGGTGGGGAAGTAGAGGGGTGTATGATGTGGTGGGCAGTAGTGGGGTGTATGATGTGGTGGGCAGTAGTGGGGTGTATGATGTGGTGGACAGTAGTGGGGTGTATGATGTGGTGGGCAGTAGTGGGGTGAATGAGGTGGTGGGCAGTAGTGGGGTGAATGATGTGGTGGACAGTAGTGGGGTGTATGATGTGGTGGACAGTAGTGGGGTGTATGATGTGGTGGGGAAGTAGGGGGCTGGATGAGGTGGAGGGTGCAGGAGTGAGGTGGAGCAGTAGTAGGGTGAATGAGGTGGGGGACAGTAGTGGGGTGTATGATGTGGTGGACAGTAGTGGGGTGAATGAGGTGGGGGGCAGTAGTGGGGTGAATGATGTGGTGGACAGTAGTGGGGTGTATGATGTGGTGGACAGTAGTAGGGTGTATGATGTGGTGGGCAGTAGTGGGGTGTATGATGTGGTGGGCAGTAGTGGGGTGTATGATGTGGTGGGCAGTAGTGGGGTGTATGATGTGGTGGACAGTAGTAGGGTGTATGATGTGGTGGGCAGTAGTGGGGTGTATGATGTGGTGGGCAGTAGTGGGGTGTATGATGTGGTGGACAGTAGTGGGGTGTATGATGTGGTGGACAGTAGTGGGGTGTATGATGTGGGGGGCAGTAGTGGGGTGTATGATGTGGTGGGCAGTAGTAGGGTGAATGAGGTGGGGGGCAGTAGTGGGGTGTATGATGTGGGGGGCAGTAGTGGGGTGTATGATGTGGTGGACAGTAGTGGGGTGTATGATGTGGTGGACAGTAGTGGGGTGTATGATGTGGTGGACAGTAGTAGGGTGTATGATGTGGTGGGCAGTAGTGGGGTGTATGATGTGGTGGGCAGTAGTGGGGTGTATGATGTGGTGGACAGTAGTGGGGTGTATGATGTGGTGGACAGTAGTGGGGTGTATGATGTGGGGGGCAGTAGTGGGGTGTATGATGTGGTGGGCAGTAGTAGGGTGAATGAGGTGGGGGGCAGTAGTGGGGTGTATGATGTGGGGGGCAGTAGTGGGGTGTATGATGTGGTGGACAGTAGTGGGGTGTATGATGTGGTGGACAGTAGTGGGGTGTATGATGTGGTGGGCAGTAGTGGGGTGAATGAGGTGGTGGACAGTAGTAGGGTGTATGATGTGGTGGGCAGTAGTGGGGTGTATGATGTGGTGGGCAGTAGTGGGGTGTATGATGTGGTGGACAGTAGTGGGGTGTATGATGTGGTGGACAGTAGTGGGGTGTATGATGTGGGGGGCAGTAGTGGGGTGTATGATGTGGTGGGCAGTAGTAGGGTGAATGAGGTGGGGGGCAGTAGTGGGGTGTATGATGTGGGGGGCAGTAGTGGGGTGTATGATGTGGTGGGCAGTAGTGGGGTGTATGATGTGGTGGGGCAGTAGTGGGGTGTATGATGTGGTGGGCAGTAGTGGGGTGTATGATGTGGTGGACAGTAGTGGGGTGTATGATGTGGTGGGGCAGTAGTGGGGTGTATGATGTGGTGGGCAGTAGTGGGGTGTATGATGTGGTGGACAGTAGTGGGGTGTATGATGTGGTGGGCAGTAGTGGGGTGTATGATGTGGTGGACAGTAGTGGGGTGTATGATGTGGTGGGCAGTAGTAGGGTGTATGATGTGGTGGGCAGTAGTGGGGTGTATGATGTGGTGGACAGTAGTGGGGTGTATGATGTGGTGGGCAGTAGTGGGGTGTATGATGTGGTGGGCAGTAGTGGGGTGTATGATGTGGTGGGCAGTAGTTGGGTGTATGATGTGGTGGGCAGTAGTGGGGTGTATGATGTGGTGGGCAGTAGTGGGGTGTATGATGTGGTGGGCAGTAGTGGGGTGAATGAGGTGGGGGCAGTAGTGGGGTGTATGATGTGGTGGGCAGTAGTGGGGTGTATGATGTGGTGGGCAGTAGTGGGGTGTATGATGTGGTGGGCAGTAGTGGGGTGAATGAGGTGGGGGGAGTAGTGGGATGTATGATGTGATGGGGGGCAGTTGTTTGGTGTATACGATGGTGGGGGTGGGCAGTCGTGGGGTGTTTGAGGTGTTGGGGGCAGGGATGTGCATAGGAGGTGGTCTGTTTTGCACCCCAATGTCTCCTGGATCCTCACTGCACCTTCTCCTCCTTCCAGGTGGACCCCAGTGGCTTCTATGACACATGTATGTACACCTACTGCCAGGACAATGGCCCTGGGCAGGACAGGACTGCCTCTGTGTGCCAGACATTTGCCAGCTATGCCCGGGAATGCTCCCAGAAGAAGATCACCATCACCTGGCGGAAGACCAGCTTCTGTGGTGAGTAGTGCTGGTGGGCACCGTGGAGGTGGCTATGTGTTATGGATGTATTGATATTGATGGTCAACGTCGTGGAGATGAGCAGTTAGGTGTGGTGCTTGGTATCGTGTTGCTCCGCATGGGTGGCGGGCATCATGGTGGGCACGTGTGGTGGGCATCATGAGGTGCCTATGTGCTGGGCATCATGATGGGCATGGGTGGCAGGCATCATGAGGCGCCTGTGTGCTGGGCATCATGGTGGGCATGGGTGGTGGGCATCATGAGGCGCCTGTGTGGTGGGCATCATGAGGCGCCTATGTGCTGGGCATCATGGTGGGCATGGGTGGCAGGCATCATGAGGCGCCTGTGTGCTGGGCATCATGAAGCGCATGGGTGGTGGGCATCATGAGGTGCCTGTGTGGTGGGCATCATGAGGTGCCTGTGTGGTGGGCATCATGGTGGGCATGGGTGGCGGGCATCATGGTGGGCATGGGTGGCGGGCATCATGGTGGGCATGGGTGGCGGGCATCATGAGGCGCCTGTGTGGTGGGCATCATGAGGCGCCTATGTGCTGGGCATCATGGTGGCCATGGGTGGTGGGCATCATGAGGCGCCTGTGTGGTGGGCATCATGAGGCGCCTATGTGCTGGGCATCATGAGGTGGCCATGGGTGGTGGGCATCATGAGGTGGCCATGGGTGGTGGGCATCATGAGGCGCCTGTGTGGTGGGCATCATGAGGCGCCTGTGTGGTGGGCATCATGAGGCGCCTGTGTGGTGGGCATCATGAGGCGCCTGTGTGGTGGGCATCATGAGGCGCCTGTGTGGTGGGCATCATGAGGCGCCTATGTGCTGGGCATCATGGTGGCCATGGGTGGTGGGCATCATGAGGCGCCTGTGTGGTGGGCATCATGAGGCGCC
This sequence comes from Engystomops pustulosus, assembly GCF_040894005.1. Lineage (NCBI taxonomy): Eukaryota > Metazoa > Chordata > Amphibia > Anura > Leptodactylidae > Engystomops > Engystomops pustulosus. The sequence continues at coordinate 213,985,551 of NC_092415.1, forward strand.
TGTGTGGTGGGCATCATGAGGCGCCTGTGTGGTGGGCATCATGAGGCGCCTGTGTGGTGGGCATCATGAGGCGCCTGTGTGGTGGGCATCATGAGGCACCTGTGTGGTGGGCATCATGAGGCGCCTGTGTGGTGGGCATCAAGAGGCGCCTGTGTGGTGGGCATCAAGAGGCGCCTGTGTGGTGGGCATCAAGAGGCGCCTGTGTGGTGGGCATCAAGAGGCGCCTGTGTGGTGGGCATCAAGAGGCGCCTGTGTGGTGGGCATCAAGAGGCGCCTGTGTGGTGGGCATCATGAGGCGCCTGTGTGGTGGGCATCAAGAGGCGCCTGTGTGGTGGGCATCAAGAGGCGCCTGTGTGGTGGGCATCAAGAGGCGCCTGTGTGGTGGGCATCAAGAGGCGCCTGTGTGGTGGGCATCAAGAGGCGCCTGTGTGGTGGGCATCAAGAGGCGCCTGTGTGGTGGGCATCATGAGGCGCCTGTGTGGTGGGCATCAAGAGGCGCCTGTGTGGTGGGCATCAAGAGGCGCCTGTGTGGTGGGCATCAAGAGGCGCCTGTGTGGTGGGCATCAAGAGGCGCCTGTGTGGTGGGCATCAAGAGGCGCCTGTGTGGTGGGCATCAAGATGCGCCTGTGTGGTGGGCATCAAGAGGCGCCTGTGTGGTGGGCATCATGGTGGGCATGTACATCTCTTGTCTCTGAAGTCTTGGGTGCTTCTCCAGGGAAGGACTGCCTGATGGGCAAGCAGTACTCTGACTGTGTGTCCGCCTGCCCGGCCAGCTGCGCCTCGGTGGGGAGCTATGATGACGGACAGTGCCGGGAGGAATGTGTCAGTGGCTGTGAGTGCCCGGCAGGCCTATACCTGGAGGATGGGCGCTGTTTGCCGGAGGAGGAATGTCCTTGTTACCACCGAAGACAGAGATACTCGCCGGGTCAGGTCATTAAGCAGAGGTGTAACCAATGGTGAGCTCCACCCCCGAAGTCCACAACTTGTGTCCCCCATATCTGTCATTGGCCCTTTCCATAGTCGTGTTGGCTTCCTCTTCTCAGCACGTGCCTCGGAGGGCGATGGCGATGTTCTCAGGACCAGTGTGCGGCAGAGTGCTCGGTGGTGGGACACTCGCACTACGTCACCTTTGATGGCAGAAGGTTCTCTTTCCAGGGAGAGTGTGAATATGTCCTTGTACAGGTGATGGGTCATGTGTTACGTGTGAGAGGACACGCATGTTCTATGGACACCCCATGTTCATGCTCCTCCTCTTTTGCAGGATTATATGGATGGAAAGCTCCTAATCTCCGGGGAGAACGAGGACTGTGGAGGTCCCGGGGCAGTCAGCTGTCTCCGAGCCGTCTCTGTTACCGTCCACAAGACCTCAGTCAAACTGCAGACATCAGGTAAGTGGTTCCCCTGGAGCCACATGTGATCTGTGTCCAACGAGTAACCCCCATGCTCTACCTCCAGGTGACCCCACAGTGGGCGGACAGACGGTGACCCTGCCCTTCCTGACCCCTGACCTGTCCATCAGACGCGTCTCCTCCACACACCTCCTCTTGCAGACATTCGGAGCGCACCTCATCTGGAACGTGGAGTTTCCATCCCTGTACATCACCCTGCAGCCCACATTTGCTGATAAGGTGCAGTAGACTCAGTGGCGCCCCTACAGGTTATAGGGAGGACTACACTGTCGCTGCAGACTGACCCCATGACTCTCGCCTCCAGGTTCGCGGTCTGTGCGGGACCTACAACTGGAACCAGAACGATGACTTCACCACGCCCGAGGGCGACAGCGAGGCCGGCCTCTACGACTTCACCAACAAGTTCAAGGTCTCCAGTGCCTGCCCAGACGCGGGGCCCCGAAGCCTGGACCCCTGCGGCATGTACACCCAGCGCAGAGAGTACGCGGAGGAGGCGTGCGCCCTGATATCAGGAGACGTGTTCCAGGTACAAATCACCAGAAAGTCGGGAACAAGCAGCCAAATATATTGTCCATCACCAGCAACTATACAATAGCTATACATATAGCGGTGTTATTATATATATAGTCCTGGCAGCTATGGTACCATATAGCAGTGTTATTATATATATAGTCCTGGCAGCTATGGTACCATATAGCGGTGTTATTATATATATAGTCCTGGCAGCTATGGTACCATATAGCGGTGTTATTATATATATAGTACTGGCAGCTATGGTACCATATAGCGGTGTTATTATATATATACAGTCCTGGCAGCTATAGTACCATATAGCGGTGTTATTACATATATAGTCCTGGCAGCTATGGTACCATATAGCAGTGTTATTATATACATAGTACTGGCAGCTATAGTACCATATAGCGGTGTTATTATATATATAGTCCTGGCAGCTATGGTACCATATAGCGGTGTTATTATATATATAGTCCTGGCAGCTATAGTACCATATAGCGGTGTTATTATATATATAGTCCTGGCAGCTATAGTACCATATAGCAGTGTTATTATATATATAGTCCTGGCAGCTATGGTACCATATAGCGGTGTTATTATATATATAGTCCTGGCAGCTATGGTACCATATAGCGGTGTTATTATATATATAGTCCTGGCAGCTATGGTACCATATAGCGGTGTTATTATATATATAGTCCTGGCAGCTATGGTACCATATAGCGGTGTTATTATATATATAATACTGGCAGCTATAGTACCATATAGCAGTGTTATTATATATATAGTACTGGCAGCTATGGTACCATATAGCGGTGTTATTATATACATAGTACTGGCAGCTATGGTACCATATAGCGGTGTTATTATTTATATAGTCCTGGCAGCTATGGTACCATATAGCGGTGTTATTATATATAGTACTGGCAGCTATGGTACCATATAGCGGTGTTATTATATACATAGTACTGGCAGCTATGGTACCATATAGCGGTGTTATTATTTATATAGTCCTGGCAGCTATGGTACCATATAGCGGTGTTATTATATATAGTACTGGCAGCTATGGTACCATATAGCAGTGTTATTATATATATAGTCCTGGCAGCTATGGTACCATATAGCGGTGTTATTATATATATAATACTGGCAGCTATAGTACCATATAGCAGTGTTATTATATATATAGTACTGGCAGCTATGGTACCATATAGCGGTGTTATTATATATATAGTCCTGGCAGCTATGGTACCATATAGCGGTGTTATTATATATATAATACTGGCAGCTATAGTACCATATAGCAGTGTTATTATATATATAGTCCTGGCAGCTATGGTACCATATAGCGGTGTTATTATATATATAGTCCTGGCAGCTATGGTACCATATAGCGGTGTTATTATATATATAGTCCTGGCAGCTATGGTACCATATAGCGGTGTTATTATATATATAATACTGGCAGCTATAGTACCATATAGCAGTGTTATTATATATATAGTCCTGGCAGCTATGGTACCATATAGCGGTGTTATTATATATATAGTCCTGGCAGCTATGGTACCATATAGCGGTGTTATTATATACATAGTACTGGCAGCTATGGTACCATATAGCAGTGTTATTATATATATAGTACTGGCAGCTATGGTACCATATAGCGGTGTTATTATATATATACAGTCCTGGCAGCTATAGTACCATATAACAGTGTTATTATATATATAGTACTGGCAGCTATGGTACCATATAGCGGTGTTATTATATATAGTCCTGGCAGCTATGGTACCATATAGCGGTGTTATTATATATATAGTCCTGGCAGCTATAGTACCATATAGCGGTGTTATTATATATATAGTCCTGGCAGCTATAGTACCATATAGCAGTGTTATTATATATATAGTCCTGGCAGCTATGGTACCATATAGCGGTGTTATTATATATATAATACTGGCAGCTATGGTACCATATAGCGATGTTATTATATATATAGTCCTGGCAGCTATAGTACCATATAGCAGTGTTATTATATATATAGTACTGGCAGCTATAGTACCATATAGCGGTGTTATTATATATAGTACCGGCAGCTATGGTACCATATAGCGGTGTTATTATATACATAGTACTGGCAGCTATAGTACCATATAGCAGTGTTATTATATACATAGTACTGGCAGCTATGGTACCATATAGCGGTGTTATTATATATATAGTCCTGGCAGCTATGGTACCATATAGCGATGTTATTATATATATAGTCCTGGCAGCTATGGTACCATATAGCGGTGTTATTATATACATAGTACTGGCAGCTATAGTACCATATAGCGGTGTTATTATATATATAGTACTGGCAGCTATGGTACCATATAGCGGTGTTATTATATATATAGTCCTGGCAGCTATGGCACCATATAGCGGTGTTATTATATATATAGTACTGGCAGCTATGGTACCATATAGCGGTGTTATTATATATATAGTACTGGCAGCTATGGTACCATATAGCGGTGTTATTATATATATAGTCCTGGCAGCTATGGTACCATATAGCGGTGTTATTATATATATAGTACTGGCAGCTATGGTACCATATAGCGGTGTTATTACATATATAGTCCTGGCAGCTATGGTACCATATAGCGGTGTTATTATATACATAGTACTGGCAGCTATAGTACCATATAGCGGTGTTATTATATATATAGTACTGGCAGCTATGGTACCATATAGCGGTGTTATTATATATATAGTACTGGCAGCTATGGTACCATATAGCGGTGTTATTATATATATATAGTCCTGGCAGCTATGGTACCATATAGCGGTGTTATTATATATATAGTCCTGGCAGCTATAGTACCATATAGCAGTGTTATTATATATATAGTACTGGCAGCTATAGTACCATATAGCGGTGTTATTATATATATAGTACTGGCAGCTATGGTACCATATAGCGGTGTTATTATATATATATATATAGTCCTGGCAGCTATGGTACCATATAGCGGTGTTATTATATATATAGTCCTGGCAGCTATAGTACTATATAGCGGTGTTATTATATATATAGTACTGGCAGCTATAGTACCATATAGCGGTGTTATTATATATATAGTCCTGGCAGCTATAGTACCATATAGCGGTGTTATTATATATATAGTCCTGGCAGCTATAGTACCATATAGCGGTGTTATTACATATATAGTCCTGGCAGCTATGGTACCATATAGCGGTGTTATTATATATATAGTACTGGCAGCTATGGTACCATATAGCGGTGTTATTACATATATAGTCCTGGCAGCTATGGTACCATATAGCGGTGTTATTATATACATAGTACTGGCAGCTATGGTACCATATAGCGGTGTTATTATATATATAGTCCTGGCAGCTATGGTACCATATAGCGGTGTTATTATATATATAGTACTGGCAGCTATGGTACCATATAGCGGTGTTATTATATATATAGTACTGGCAGCTATGGTACCATATAGCGGTGTTATTACATATATAGTCCTGGCAGCTATGGTACCATATAGCGGTGTTATTATATACATAGTACTGGCAGCTATAGTACCATATAGCGGTGTTATTATATATATAGTACTGGCAGCTATGGTACCATATAGCGGTGTTATTATATATATAGTACTGGCAGCTATGGTACCATATAGCGGTGTTATTATATATATATAGTCCTGGCAGCTATGGTACCATATAGCGGTGTTATTATATATATAGTCCTGGCAGCTATAGTACCATATAGCAGTGTTATTATATATATAGTACTGGCAGCTATAGTACCATATAGCGGTGTTATTATATATATAGTACTGGCAGCTATGGTACCATATAGCGGTGTTATTATATATATATATAGTCCTGGCAGCTATGGTACCATATAGCGGTGTTATTATATATATAGTCCTGGCAGCTATAGTACTATATAGCGGTGTTATTATATATATAGTACTGGCAGCTATAGTACCATATAGCGGTGTTATTATATATATAGTCCTGGCAGCTATAGTACCATATAGCGGTGTTATTATATATATAGTCCTGGCAGCTATAGTACCATATAGCGGTGTTATTACATATATAGTACTGGCAGCTATAGTACCATATAGCGGTGTTATTACATATATAGTCCTGGCAGCTATGGTACCATATAGCGGTGTTATTATATATATAGTACTGACAGCTATGGTACCATATAGCAGTGTTATTATATATAGTCCTGGCAGCTATGGTACCATATAGCGGTGTTATTATATATATATAGTCCTGGCAGCTATGGTACCATATAGCGGTGTTATTATATATATAGTACTGGCAGCTATGGTACCATATAGCGGTGTTATTATATATATAGTCCTGGCAGCTATGGTACCATATAGCGGTGTTATATATATAGTACTGGCAACTATGGTACCATATAGCGGTGTTATTATATATATAGTACTGGCAGCTATGGTACCATATAGCGGTGTTATTATATATAGTCCTGGCAGCTATGGTACCATATAGCGGTGTTATTATATATATATAGTCCTGGCAGCTATGGTACCATATAGCAGTGTTATTATATATAGTCCTGGCAGCTATGGTACCATATAGCGGTGTTATTATATATATATAGTCCTGGCAGCTATGGTACCATATAGCAGTGTTATTATATATAGTCCTGGCAGCTATGGTACCATATAGCGGTGTTATTATATATATATAGTCCTGGCAGCTATGGTACCATATAGTGGTTGTGAGACACTGAAGGGGTTAACTGTGGATGGGCGGTATGTTTCCCCTAGGTTTTGCTATTATGCAAGGCCTTAGTGCTGAGGTTGGGTGTCCAGCACCTTGGACACAGGTGATGGGAGCAGCCCAATCAGTCTTTTTTTTTAAACCGCTCAGCAGAGCTGGAAGTGTTGTCTCTCTCTGGAAGGAGGCTGGAGAGCGCACAGCCCTGACCTCTGTGCCTGGAGCAGCCAAGTGATTTTGTTAGTGGTGAGTTAGTGAACACCTGTATAGTTAGCACCCTGACGGGTAGGATTTTGTTTGTTTAATACCTGAATGTAAAGGCTGTTTTATTTTGCTGCTACAATAAACGCAGGCGAGACCTGTTTTGGACTGTACTTTGGTGTCACTGTCTTGAACTGCATCACAGCACCCCGCTACCACGGTCTCTACTGGGCCATATCTCCCACATGGTGTTATTATATATATAGTCCTGGCAGCTATGGTACCATATAGCGGTGTTATTATATATATAGTACTGGCAGCTATGGTACCATATAGCGGTGTTATTATATATATAGTCCTGGCAGCTATAGTACCATATAGCGGTGTTATTATATATATAGTCCTGGCAGCTATGGTACCATATAGCGGTGTTATTATATATATAGTACTGGCAGCTATGGTACCATATAGCGGTGTTATTATATATATAGTCCTGGCAGCTATGGTACCATATAGCGGTGTTATTATATATAGTACTGGCAGCTATAGTACCATATAGCGATGTTATTATATACATAGTACTGGCAGCTATAGTACCATATAGCGATGTTATTATATATATAGTCCTGGCAGCTATGGTACCATATAGCGGTGTTATTATATATATAGTACTGGCAGCTATGGTACCATATAGCAGTGTTATTATATATAGTACTGGCAGCTATAGTACCATATAGCGATGTTATTATATACATAGTACTGGCAGCTATAGTACCATATAGCGGTGTTATTATATACATAGTACTGGCAGCTATGGTACCATATAGCGGTGTTAATATATATAGTCCTGGCAGCTATGGTACCATATAGTGGTGTTATTATATATAGTCCTGGCAGCTATGGTACCATATAGCGGTGTAATTATATACATAGTACTGGCAGCTATGGTACCATATAGCGGTGTTAATATATATAGTCCTGGCAGCTATGGTACCATATAGCGGTGTTAATATATATAGTCCTGGCAGCTATGGTACCATATAACGGTGTTATTATATATATAGTACTGGCAGCTATGGTACCATATAGCGGTGTTATTATATATATAGTCCTGGCAGCTATGGTACCATATAGCGGTGTTATATATATAGTACTGGCAACTATGGTACCATATAGCGGTGTTATTATATATATAGTACTGGCAGCTATGGTACCATATAGCGGTGTTATTATATATAGTCCTGGCAGCTATGGTACCATATAGCGGTGTTATTATATATACAGTCCTGGCAGCTATGGTACCATATAGCGGTGTTATATATATAGTACTGGCAACTATGGTACCATATAGCGGTGTTATTATATATATAGTACTGGCAGCTATGGTACCATATAGTGTTGTTATTATATATAGTCCTGGCAGCTATGGTACCATATAGCGGTGTTATTATATACATAGTACTGGCAGCTATGGTACCATATAGCGGTGTTAATATATATAGTCCTGGCAGCTATGGTACCATATAGTGGTGTTATTATATATAGTCCTGGCAGCTATGGTACCATATAGCGGTGTAATTATATACATAGTACTGGCAGCTATGGTACCATATAGCGGTGTTAATATATATAGTCCTGGCAGCTATGGTACCATATAGCGGTGTTAATATATATAGTCCTGGCAGCTATGGTACCATATAGCGGTGTTATTATATATATAGTCCTGGCAACTATGGTACCATATAGCGGTGTTATTATATATATAGTACTGGCAGCTATGGTACCATATAGCGGTGTTATTATATATAGTCCTGGCAGCTATGGTACCATATAGCGGTGTTATTATATATACAGTCCTGGCAGCTATAGTACTATATAGTGGTGTTATTATATATATACAGTCCTGGCAGCTATGGTACCATATAGCGGTGTTATTATATATATAGTCCTGGCAGCTATGGTACCATATAGCGGTGTTATTATATATATAGTCCTGGCAGCTATGGTACCATATAGCGGTGTTATTATATATATAGTCCTGGCAGCTATGGTACCATATAGCGGTGTTATTATATATACAGTCCTGGCAGCTATAGTACTATATAGTGGTGTTATTAAATATATAGTACTGGCAGCTATGGTACCATATAGCAGTGTTATTATATATATATAGTCCTGGCAGCTATAGTACCATATAGCAGTGTTATTATATACATAGTACTGGCAGCTATGGTACCTGTCAGGCTTAGAGGTTGTGGATCCTCTGAACCACTGCGGACGATGGCACAAGCCACTACCTGGGACCGGAGTCTAAGTGGCACCCGGTTTTCACCAGAGCCCGCCGCAAAGCGGGTTGGACTTGCTGCGGCGTGGTACCACCAGGTCGTTCCACAGGCGTGACTTGTCCGCAGTGGCAGCCAAGGTCGAGGTACAGAATCGGCAGGCAATCTCGTAGTCGGGGTCAGGCAGGAGGTCAGGACGGGCAGCACAGGTTCGTAGTCAGAGTCGTAGCAACAGGTCAGGACAGGCGGCAAAGGAGCGTAGTCAAAAACGGAACTGGGGTCACAACAGGAAATCTCAAGAACAGCACAAGGCATCAAAATACAGCTTTCTCTAGGGCGCAAGGCACAAAGATCCGGCAAGGGTAACAGGAAGAGGCAGGGTTAAATAATTAAAGGGAAAAGGCCAGCGCAAATTAGTGGCGCGCTGGCCCTTTAAATTTACAGAACTTGCCGCGCGCGCGCCCTAGCTGTCGGGGACGCGCGCGCACAGCCGAAGGGGACGAGGAAGCTGCGGACGGAGCCGACGCCGGAGGGGCAGGAGCCGGGACCCGTGAGTAGCGCTTGCGGTGCGCTGGCGGGGGACCGACGGCACGGGTGAGCCCGCGATCCGTGACGGGGATCGCGGGACCACCCGTGACAGTACCCCCCCCCTTCGGCCTCCCCCTCTTTCTGGGCTGGAGGAATCTCTGCAGGAGATCCTGGTCCAGGATATTGTCCTCGGGCTCCCAGGATCTCTCCTCAGGCCCGAACCCCTTCCAGTCAACCAAGAAGAACCGCTTACCTCTTACAGTCTTAGCATCAAGGATCTCCTTTACCTCATAGATGTCAGAGGAGTCGGCCACTGGAGCAGGAGGAGACAGCTGTCGGGAGAAGCGGTTCAAGATGACAGGCTTGAGCAGGGATACATGGAAGGAGTTCGGGATGCGCATGGTAGGAGGAAGGCGCAGCTTATATGAGACTGGATTGATGCGATGCATCACCTCGAAGGGACCCAGGAAACGAGGACCGAGCTTGTAGCCAGGAATTTTAAGCCGGACGTATTTGGAGGACAGCCAAACCTTGTCACCAGGAGAGAAGACGGGGGAAGGTCTGCGTCTCTTATCGGCTTGAATCTTAGTTTGCGTCGAGGCCTGTAATAAGGAAAGGCGGGTCTGCTCCCAGATGGTTTTTAAGTCCTGTACCAACTCCTCAACTGCAGGAACATCAGAAGCCACGGGTAGAGGTAGAGGCGGGCGAGGATGGAGTCCATAGTTGACAAAAAATGGAGCAGAACCCGCTGATGCAGAGTCCAAGGAGTTATAGGAAAACTCCGCCCAAGGCAACAATTGGGACCAATCGTCCTGACGGGCAGAAACAAAGTGGCGTAGATAGCAGCCCAAAGTCTGGTTAACTCTCTCCACCTGCCCGTTCGACTGGGGATGATAGGCAGAAGAGAAGTCCAACTTCACCTGTAGTTGGTTACAGAGAGAACGCCAAAATTTCGAGACAAACTGTACTCCACGGTCAGAGACTATGTGTCGTGGAAGTCCATGGAGTCGGAAGATGTGGTGAAAGAACTGTTCGGCAAGACATGGAGCAGCTGGCAAACCTGGTAGAGGAATAAAATGGGCCATCTTAGAGAACCGGTCAGTCACCACCCAGATGACAGTATTGCCTGAAGAAGATGGTAGATCCGTGATGAAATCCATAGCAATATGAGTCCATGGACAGCTGGGTATTGGCAACGGCAGAAGAAGACCAGCAGGCTTAAGACGTGAAGGCTTATTCCGGGCACAGGAAGTACAGGCACCCACAAAATCCCGGACATCTCTGGCCAGGTCTGGCCACCAGTAGAATCGGGTAATGAGGGCGATAGAACGCTGCACCCCAGGATGCCCAGCCACACGGGAGCAATGTCCCCAAGACAGAATTCTCCTCCGTAGCGCAGGTCGTACGTATGTCTTGCCAGGAGGTAATAGACGAAGATCCACTGGCGCGGCCAGTACAAGTCGGTCAGGAGAGATAACATGACGAGGAACCGGTTCTTCCCCAACAACATCCGAAGCACGGGAAAGGGCGTCTGCCTTGATGTTCTTCTCGGCCGGACGAAAATGAATGAGAAAATCGAACCGGGCGAAGAAGAGTGACCAACGAGCTTGGCGTGGGTTGAGTCGCTGAGCCGTCTGGAGATAGAGGAGGTTTTTGTGGTCTGTATAGATGCTGACCGGAAACCGAGCTCCCTCCAGGAGATAACGCCACTCTTCTAGGGCAAGCTTGATCGCCAATAATTCTCGATCTCCTATCCCGTAATTCCTCTCCGCGGAGGAAAAAGACTTGGAGAAGAATCCACAGGTGACTGTGCGGCCTTTGGGACCCTTCTGCGTGAGCACTGCTCCGGCCCCTACAGAGGAGGCATCCACTTCCAGATGAAAAGGCTTTTCAACGTCGGGACGCACCAGGACTGGAGCCGAGGCAAACAAAGATTTTAAGTTCTTAAAGGCCTCCTCAGCTGCCGAAGGCCAGAGTCGGGGATTGGCACCCTTCTTGGTAAGTGCCACAATTGGAGATACCAGAGAGGAAAAACGTGGAATGAACTGGCGGTAATAATTCGCAAAGCCCAAAAATCGCTGTATAGCGCGCAGTCCCACTGGGCGAGGCCACTGAAGAACCGCCGACAGCTTGGCAGGATCCATACGAAGGCCTTTGTCCGAGATAACATAGCCGAGAAATGGAATACTCTGCTGATGGAACAGACACTTTTCCAGCTTGGCATAGAGACGATTGGTCCTTAATCGACTGAGTACTTGCCGTACTTGGACTTGGTGGGTCTCAAGGTCCGGAGAAAACACGAGGATATCGTCCAGATAGACCACCACACAGACATAAAGCAAGTCTCTAAAGATGTCATTCACGAACTCCTGAAAGACGGCTGGTGCATTACAGAGTCCGAACGGCATCACCAGATATTCGAAGTGTCCATCTCGGGTATTAAAAGCGGTCTTCCATTCATCCCCTTGGCGGATACGAATGAGGTTGTAAGCCCCACGAAGATCCAACTTGGAGAAGATCTTGGCTCCACGAAGGCGGTCAAACAACTCAGTGACCAATGGCAACGGATAACGGTTCTTAACCGTGATTTTGTTAAGACCGCGATAGTCTATGCATGGTCGGAGTGACCCGTCCTTTTTGGTCACAAAGAAAAAACCTGCACCAGCCGGGGAGGAAGACTTGCGTATAAATCCCCTCTGCAGATTTTCTCGGATATAGTCCGACATGGCTGAGGTTTCTGGTACAGAAAGCGGATACACACGACCCCGTGGGGGAGAAGTGCCCGGCAAGAGATCCACAGGACAATCGTAGGGACGGTGAGGTGGCAACGTCTCAGCTTGCTTCTTTGAGAAGACATCACGAAAGTCCTTATAACATGCCGGAAGACCCTCCAGGGCCTTAAGGGACACAGAAGAGACCAGAACTGGCACTGGACGAGGCAAATCCACACAACGAGATTGGCAGTCGGATCCCCACCGAAGGATCTCCCCCGTCTTCCAGTCAAGAACGGGTGCGTGGAACTGCAACCATGGTAGACCCAACAGGATGGAGGATGTGGAACGTGGAAGCACATAAAAGGACAGGTTCTCCTTGTGCAGCACACCGACTTGCATAGACAGTGGCTTGGTGCGGTAGTGGACCGGGTCAGAAAGGATTTGTCCACTGACGGAGGAGATGACCAACGGCCTTTCAAGACGGACCACAGGAAGGTGATGCCGGGAGACCAAGGCGGCATCCACGAAGTTCCCCGCGGAGCCTGAGTCCAAGAAGGCAGAGACCTGGATCTGGGTGCCGGTGCCCACGCTGAGAAGCACCGGTAACATCAAACGTGGAGAAGCTTTGCTCACACCTAGGGACGCTTCTCCCAAGAACCCTAGGTGCTGGCGTTTCCCGAAGGTTGGGGACGGATTGGGCAAGACCCCAGGAAGTGTCCAGGACTGGCACAGTAGAAGCAGAGGTTTCCCTGACGCCTTCTGATACGCTCCTGGGGAGAGAGTCTGAGCCTGTCCACCTCCATAGGCTCCTCCACGGGTGGTACATCAGGGGGCTGGAGCGGTCTTTGAAAAGCTGGAGCCAGGCGAGGAAATCGTCGTGGGCGAACTTGCGGTAGCTCTAGGCGTAATTCCTCAGCACGTTCTCTAAATCGCACATCAATCCGGGTGGCTAAGGTGATAAGACCACCCAGGGTAGACGGCAGATCTCGAGCGGCCAGAGCGTCTTTAATATGAGGGGCAAGTCCCTTCTTAAAGGTTGCGGACAGGGCCGCATCGTTCCAGGAAAGTTCCGTGGCCAAGGTACGGAACTGGACCGCATATTCTCCCACGGATGAGCCCCCCTGGCGGAGATTCAACAGCGCAGTCTCGGCAGAAGAGGCCCGTGCAGGTTCCTCAAAAACGGACCGGAACTCCGCCAGAAATGCAGTGAGATTGTCTGTGACCGGGTCGTCTCTGTCCCAGAGAGGAGTAGCCCAGGCCAGGGCCTTACCAGAGAGAAGGCTGACGATGAAGGCCACCTTGGATCGTTCCGTGGAGAATTGAGACGGCATCAACTCAAAATGCAGGGAGCACTGGGTTATGAAGCCCCTGCAAGACTTGGGATCACCATCATACTTCCCGGGCATAGACAGCCGTAGCCTCGGTTCAGCGGCGGGAAGAGAAGCCGGGATAGCGGGAGCCACTGGAGCGGCCTCAGGAACCTGTTGTTGCTGCTGGGTGGCCAGCAGCTGCTGCAGCATGGCGGTAACCTGTTCCAGCTGTTGGCGTTGAGCGACAATCTCTCGGGATTGTTGACCCACGATGGCAGCCAGAGTCGGCCGAGTAGGAAGCGGCACCTCAGCGGGATCCATGGCCGGATCTTACTGTCAGGCTTAGAGGTTGTGGATCCTCTGAACCACTGCGGACGATGGCACAAGCCACTACCTGGGACCGGAGTCTAAGTGGCACCCGGTTTTCACCAGAGCCCGCCGCAAAGCGGGTTGGACTTGCTGCGGCGTGGTACCACCAGGTCGTTCCACAGGCGTGACTTGTCCGCAGTGGCAGCCAAGGTCGAGGTACAGAATCGGCAGGCAATCTCGTAGTCGGGGTCAGGCAGGAGGTCAGGACGGGCAGCACAGGTTCGTAGTCAGAGTCGTAGCAACAGGTCAGGACAGGCGGCAAAGGAGCGTAGTCAAAAACGGAACTGGGGTCACAACAGGAAATCTCAAGAACAGCACAAGGCATCAAAATACAGCTTTCTCTAGGGCGCAAGGCACAAAGATCCGGCAAGGGTAACAGGAAGAGGCAGGGTTAAATAATTAAAGGGAAAAGGCCAGCGCAAATTAGTGGCGCGCTGGCCCTTTAAATTTACAGAACTTGCCGCGCGCGCGCCCTAGCTGTCGGGGACGCGCGCGCACAGCCGAAGGGGACGAGGAAGCTGCGGACGGAGCCGACGCCGGAGGGGCAGGAGCCGGGACCCGTGAGTAGCGCTTGCGGTGCGCTGGCGGGGGACCGACGGCACGGGTGAGCCCGCGATCCGTGACGGGGATCGCGGGACCACCCGTGACAGTACCATATAGCGGTGTTATTATATATATAGTCCTGGCAGCTATGGTACCATATAGCGGTGTTATTATATATAGTACTGGCAGCTTTGGTACCATATAACGGTGTTATTATATATATAGTACTGGCAGCTATGGTACCATAAAGCGGTGTTATTATATATATAATACTGGCAGCTATGGTACCATATAGCGGTGTTATTATATATATATACAGTCCTGGCAGCTATGGTACCATATAGCGGTGTTATTATATATATAGTACTGGCAGCTATGGTACCATATAGCGGTGTTATTATATATGTAGTCCTGGCAACTATGGTACCATATAGCGGTGTTATTATATATATAGTACTGGCAGCTATGGTACCATATAGCGGTGTTATTATATATAGTCCTGGCAGCTATGGTACCATATAGCGGTGTTATTATATATACAGTCCTGGCAGCTATAGTACTATATAGTGGTGTTATTATATATATACAGTCCTGGCAGCTATGGTACCATATAGCGGTGTTATTATATATAGTCCTGGCAGCTATGGTACCATATAGCAGTGTTATTATATACATAGTACTGGCAGCTATAGTACCATATAGCGGTGTTATTATATATATAGTACTGGCAGCTATGGTACCATATAGCGGTGTTATTACATATATAGTACTGGCAGCTATGGTACCATATAGTGGTGTTATTACATATATAGTCCTGGCAGCTATGGTACCATATAGCGGTGTTATTATATATATAGTACTGGCAGCTATGGTACCATATAGCGGTGTTAATATATATAGTCCTGGCAGCTATGGTACCATATAGCGGTGTTAATATATATAGTCCTGGCAGCTATGGTACCATATAGCGGTGTTATTATATATATAGTCCTGGCAACTATGGTACCATATAGCGGTGTTATTATATATATAGTACTGGCAGCTATGGTACCATATAGCGGTGTTATTATATATAGTCCTGGCAGCTATGGTACCATATAGCGGTGTTATTATATATACAGTCCTGGCAGCTATAGTACTATATAGTGGTGTTATTATATATATACAGTCCTGGCAGCTATGGTACCATATAGCGGTGTTATTATATATATAGTCCTGGCAGCTATGGTACCATATAGCGGTGTTATTATATATATAGTCCTGGCAGCTATGGTACCATATAGCGGTGTTATTATATATATAGTCCTGGCAGCTATGGTACCATATAGCGGTGTTATTATATATACAGTCCTGGCAGCTATAGTACTATATAGTGGTGTTATTAAATATATAGTACTGGCAGCTATGGTACCATATAGCAGTGTTATTATATATATAGTCCTGGCAGCTATAGTACCATATAGCAGTGTTATTATATACATAGTACTGGCAGCTATGGTACCATATAGCGGTGTTATTATATATATAGTCCTGGCAGCTATGGTACCATATAGCGGTGTTATTATATATAGTACTGGCAGCTTTGGTACCATATAACGGTGTTATTATATATATAGTACTGGCAGCTATGGTACCATAAAGCGGTGTTATTATATATATAATACTGGCAGCTATGGTACCATATAGCGGTGTTATTATATATATACAGTCCTGGCAGCTATGGTACCATATAGCGGTGTTATTATATATATAGTACTGGCAGCTATGGTACCATATAGCGGTGTTATTATATATGTAGTCCTGGCAACTATGGTACCATATAGCGGTGTTATTATATATATAGTACTGGCAGCTATGGTACCATATAGCGGTGTTATTATATATAGTCCTGGCAGCTATGGTACCATATAGCGGTGTTATTATATATACAGTCCTGGCAGCTATAGTACTATATAGTGGTGTTATTATATATATACAGTCCTGGCAGCTATGGTACCATATAGCGGTGTTATTATATATAGTCCTGGCAGCTATGGTACCATATAGCAGTGTTATTATATACATAGTACTGGCAGCTATAGTACCATATAGCGGTGTTATTATATATATAGTACTGGCAGCTATGGTACCATATAGCGGTGTTATTACATATATAGTACTGGCAGCTATGGTACCATATAGTGGTGTTATTACATATATAGTCCTGGCAGCTATGGTACCATATAGCGGTGTTATTATATATATAGTACTGGCAGCTATAGTACCATATAGCGGTGTTATTATATATATAGTACTGGCAGCTATAGTACCATATAGCGGTGTTATTATATATATATAGCCCTGGCAGCTATGGTACCATATAGCGGTGTTATTATATATATAGTCCTGGCAGCTATGGTACCATATAGCAGTGTTATTATTTATATAGTCCTGGCAGCTATGGTACCATATAGCGGTGTTATTATATATAGTACTGGCAGCTATAGTACCATATAGCGGTGTTATTATATATATAGTCCTGGCAGCTATGGTACCATATAGCGGTGTTATTATATATATAGTCCTGGCAGCTATGGTACCATATAGCGGTGTTATTATATATATAGTACTGGCAGCTATGGTACCATATAGCAGTGTTATTATATATATAGTCCTGGCAGCTATAGTACCATATAGCAGTGTTATTATATACATAGTACTGGCAGCTATGGTACCATATAGCGGTGTTATTATATATATAGTCCTGGCAGCTATGGTACCATATAGCAGTGTTATTATATATATAGTCCTGGCAGCTATGGTACCATATAGCGGTGTTATTATATATATAGTCCTGGCAGCTATGGTACCATATAGCGGTGTTATTATATATATAGTCCTGGCAGCTATGGTACCATATAGCGGTGTTATTATATATATAGTACTGGCAGCTATGGTACCATATAGCGGTGTTATTATATACATAGTACTGGCAGCTATGGTACCATATAGTGGTGTTATTATATATACAGTCCTGGCAGCTATGGTACCATATAGCGGTGTTATTATATATATATACAGTCCTGGCAGCTATGGTACCATATAGCGGTGTTATTATATACATAGTACTGGCAGCTATAGTACCATATAGCGGTGTTATTATTTATATAGTCCTGGCAGCTATGGTACCATATAGCAGTGTTATTATATATATAGTACTGGCAGCTATGGTACCATATAGCGGTGTTATTATATATACAGTCCTGGCAGCTATAGTACTATATAGTGGTGTTATTATATATATACAGTCCTGGCAGCTATGGTACCATATAGCGGTGTTATTATATATATAGTCCTGGCAGCTATGGTACCATATAGCGGTGTTATTATATATATAGTCCTGGCAGCTATGGTACCATATAGCGGTGTTATTATATATATAGTCCTGGCAGCTATGGTACCATATAGCGGTGTTATTATATATATAGTCCTGGCAGCTATGGTACCATATAGCGGTGTTATTATATATATAGTACTGGCAGCTATGGTACCATATAGCGGTGTTATTATATATATACAGTCCTGGCAGCTATGGTACCATATAGCGGTGTTATTATATATATAGTCCTGGCAGCTATGGTACCATATAGCGGTGTTATTATATATATAGTCCTGGCAGCTATGGTACCATATAGCGGTGTTATTATATATATAGTACTGGCAGCTATGGTACCATATAACGGTGTTATTATATATATAGTACTGGCAGCTATGGTACCATATAGCGGTGTTATTATATATATAGTCCTGGCAACTATGGTACCATATAGCGGTGTTATTATATATACAGTCCTGGCAGCTATAGTACTATATAGTGGTGTTATTATATATATACAGTCCTGGCAGCTATGGTACCATATAGCGGTGTTATTATATACATAGTACTGGCAGCTATGGTACCATATAGCGGTGTTATTATATATATAGTCCTGGCAGCTATGGTACCATATAGCGGTGTTATTATATATAGTCCTGGCAACTATAGTACCATATAGCGGTGTTATTATATATATATACAGTCCTGGCAGCTATGGTACCATATAGCGGTGTTATTATATATATAGTCCTGGCAGCTATGGTACCATATAGCTGTGTTATTATATATATAGTCCTGGCAGCTATAGTACCATATAGCGGTGTTATTATATATATAGTACTGGCAGCTATGGTACCATATAGCGGTGTTATTATATATAGTCCTGGCAGCTATGGTACCATATAGTGGTGTTATTATATATAGTCCTGGCAGCTATGGTACCATATAGCGGTGTTATTATATATATAGTCCTGGCAACTATGGTACCATATAGCGGTGTTATTATATATATAGTCCTGGCAACTATGGTACCATATAGCGGTGTTATTATATATAGTCCTGGCAGCTATGGTACCATATAGCGATGTTATTATATATATATAGTACTGGCAGCTATGGTACCATATAGCGGTGTTATTATATATATAGTCCTGGCAGCTATGGTACCATATAGCGGTGTTATTATATATATAGTCCTGGCAGCTATAGTACCATATAGCGGTGTTATTATATATATAGTACTGGCAGCTATGGTACCATATAGCGGTGTTATTATATACATAGTACTGGCAGCTATAGTACCATATAGCGGTGTTATTATATATATAGTACTGGCAGCTATGGTACCATATAGCGGTGTTATTACATATATAGTACTGGCAGCTATGGTACCATATAGCGGTGTTATTACATATATAGTCCTGGCAGCTATGGTACCATATAGCGGTGTTATTATATATATAGTCCTGGCAGCTATGGTACCATATAGCAGTGTTATTATTTATATAGTCCTGGCAGCTATGGTACCATATAGCGGTGTTATTATATATAGTACTGGCAGCTATAGTACCATATAGCGGTGTTATTATATATATAGTCCTGGCAGCTATAGTACCATATAGCGGTGTTATTATATATATAGTCCTGGCAGCTATGGTACCATATAGCGGTGTTATTATATATAGTCCTGGCAGCTATGGTACCATATAGTGGTGTTATTATATATAGTCCTGGCAGCTATGGTACCATATAGTGGTGTTATTATATATAGTCCTGGCAGCTATGGTACCATATAGCGGTGTTATTATATATATAGTCCTGGCAGCTATGGTACCATATAGCGGTGTTATTATATATAAAGTACTGGCAGCTATGGTACCATATAGCGGTGTTATTATATATATAGTCCTGGCAGCTATGGTACCATATAGCAGTGTTATTATTTATATAGTCCTGGCAGCTATGGTACCATATAGCGGTGTTATTATATATAGTACTGGCAGCTATAGTACCATATAGCGGTGTTATTATATATATAGTCCTGGCAGCTATGGTACCATATAGCAGTGTTATTATATATATAGTCCTGGCAGCTATAGTACCATATAGCAGTGTTATTATATACATAGTACTGGCAGCTATGGTACCATATAGCGGTGTTATTATATATATAGTCCTGGCAGCTATGGTACCATATAGCGGTGTTATTATATATATAGTCCTGGCAGCTATGGTACCATATAGCGGTGTTATTATATATATAGTCCTGGCAGCTATGGTACCATATAGCGGTGTTATTATATATATAGTCCTGGCAGCTATGGTACCATATAGCGGTGTTATTATATATATAGTCCTGGCAGCTATAGTACCATATAGCGGTGTTATTATATATATACAGTCCTGGCAGCTATGGTACCATATAGCGGTGTTATTATATATATATAGTACTGGCAGCTATGGTACCATATAGCGGTGTTATTATATATAGTCCTGGCAGCTATGGTACCATATAGCAGTGTTATTATATACATAGTACTGGCAGCTATGGTACCATATAGCAGTGTTATTATATATATAGTACTGGCAGCTATGGTACCATATAGCGGTGTTATTATATATATATACAGTCCTGGCAGCTATGGTACCATATAGCAGTGTTATTATATATATAGTCCTGGCAGCTATAGTACCATATAGCGGTGTTATTATATATAGTCCTGGCAGCTATGGTACCATATAGCAGTGTTATTATATATATAGTCCTGGCAGCTATGGTACCATATAGCAGTGTTATTATATATATAGTCCTGGCAGCTATGGTACCATATAGCAGTGTTATTATATATATATAGTACTGGCAGCTATGGTACCATATAGCGGTGTTATTATATATATACAGTCCTGGCAGCTATGGTACCATATAGCGGTGTTATTATATATATAGTACTGGCAGCTATGGTACCATATAGCGGTGTTATTATATATATAGTCCTGGCAGCTATGGTACCATATAGCAGTGTTATAATATACATAGTACTGGCAGCTATGGTACCATATAGCGGTGTTATTATATATAGTCCTGGCAGCTATGGTACCATATAGTGGTGTTATTATATATAGTCCTGGCAGCTATGGTACCATATAGTGGTGTTATTATATATAGTCCTGGCAGCTATGGTACCATATAGCGGTGTTATTATATATATAGTCCTGGCAGCTATGGTACCATATAGCGGTGTTATTATATATAAAGTACTGGCAGCTATGGTACCATATAGCGGTGTTATTATATATATAGTCCTGGCAGCTATGGTACCATATAGCGGTGTTATTATATATATAGTCCTGGCAACTATGGTACCATATAGCGGTGTTATTCTATATATAGTCCTGGCAGCTATGGTACCATATAGCGGTGTTATTATATATAGTCCTGGCAGCTATGGTACCATATAGCGGTGTTATTACATATATAGTCCTGGCAGCTATGGTACCATATAGCGGTGTTATTATATATATAGTCCTGGCAGCTATGGTACCATATAGCAGTGTTATTATTTATATAGTCCTGGCAGCTATGGTACCATATAGCGGTGTTATTATATATAGTACTGGCAGCTATAGTACCATATAGCGGTGTTATTATATATATAGTCCTGGCAGCTATGGTACCATATAGCAGTGTTATAATATACATAGTACTGGCAGCTATGGTACCATATAGTGGTGTTATTATATATAGTCCTGGCAGCTATGGTACCATATAGCGGTGTTATTATATATATAGTCCTGGCAGCTATGGTACCATATAGCGGTGTTATTATATATATATAGTACTGGCAGCTATGGTACCATATAGCGGTGTTATTATATATATAGTCCTGGCAGCTATGGTACCATATAGCGGTGTTATTATATATATAGTCCTGGCAACTATGGTACCATATAGCGGTGTTATTCTATATATAGTCCTGGCAGCTATGGTACCATATAGCGGTGTTATTATATATATATAGCCCTGGCAGCTATGGTACCATATAGCGGTGTTATTATATATATAGTCCTGGCAGCTATGGTACCATATAGCAGTGTTATTATTTATATAGTCCTGGCAGCTATGGTACCATATAGCGGTGTTATTATATATAGTACTGGCAGCTATAGTACCATATAGCGGTGTTATTATATATATAGTCCTGGCAGCTATGGTACCATATAGCGGTGTTATTATATATATAGTCCTGGCAGCTATGGTACCATATAGCGGTGTTATTATATATATAGTACTGGCAGCTATGGTACCATATAGCAGTGTTATTATATATATAGTCCTGGCAGCTATAGTACCATATTGCAGTGTTATTATATACATAGTACTGGCAGCTATGGTACCATATAGCGGTGTTATTATATATATAGTCCTGGCAGCTATGGTACCATATAGCAGTGTTATTATATATATAGTCCTGGCAGCTATGGTACCATATAGCGGTGTTATTATATATATAGTCCTGGCAGCTATGGTACCATATAGCGGTGTTATTATATATATAGTCCTGGCAGCTATGGTACCATATAGCGGTGTTATTATATATATAGTACTGGCAGCTATGGTACCATATAGCGGTGTTATTATATACATAGTACTGGCAGCTATGGTACCATATAGTGGTGTTATTATATATATACAGTCCTGGCAGCTATGGTACCATATAGCGGTGTTATTATATATATATACAGTCCTGGCAGCTATGGTACCATATAGCGGTGTTATTATATATATAGTACTGGCAGCTATGGTACCATATAGCGGTGTTATTATATATAGTCCTGGCAGCTATGGTACCATATAGCAGTGTTATTATATATATAGTACTGGCAGCTATGGTACCATATAGCGGTGTTATTATATATACAGTCCTGGCAGCTATAGTACTATATAGTGGTGTTATTATATATATACAGTCCTGGCAGCTATGGTACCATATAGCGGTGTTATTATATATATAGTCCTGGCAGCTATGGTACCATATAGCGGTGTTATTATATATATAGTCCTGGCAGCTATGGTACCATATAGCGGTGTTATTATATATATAGTCCTGGCAGCTATGGTACCATATAGCGGTGTTATTATATATATAGTCCTGGCAGCTATGGTACCATATAGCGGTGTTATTATATATATAGTACTGGCAGCTATGGTACCATATAGCGGTGTTATTATATATATACAGTCCTGGCAGCTATGGTACCATATAGCGGTGTTATTATATATATATAGTCCTGGCAGCTATGGTACCATATAGCGGTGTTATTATATATATAGTCCTGGCAGCTATGGTACCATATAGCGGTGTTATTATATATATAGTACTGGCAGCTATGGTACCATATAACGGTGTTATTATATATATAGTACTGGCAGCTATGGTACCATATAGCGGTGTTATTATATATATAGTCCTGGCAACTATGGTACCATATAGCGGTGTTATTATATATATAGTCCTGGCAGCTATGGTACCATATAGCGGTGTTATTATATATACAGTCCTGGCAGCTATAGTACTATATAGTGGTGTTATTATATATATACAGTCCTGGCAGCTATGGTACCATATAGCGGTGTTATTATATATATAGTCCTGGCAGCTATGGTACCATATAGCGGTGTTATTATATATATAGTCCTGGCAGCTATGGTACCATATAGCGGTGTTATTATATATATAGTCCTGGCAGCTATGGTACCATATAGCGGTGTTATTATATACATAGTACTGGCAGCTATGGTACCATATAGTGGTGTTATTATATATAGTCCTGGCAGCTATGGTACCATATAGCGGTGTTATTATATATATAGTCCTGGCAAATATGGTACCATATAGCGGTGTTATTATATATAGTCCTGGCAGCTATGGTACCATATAGCGATGTTATTATATATATAGTACTGGCAGCTATGGTACTATACAGCGGTGTTATTATATATATAGTCCTGGCAGCTATGGTACCATATAGCGGTGTTATTATATATATAGTCCTGGCAGCTATGGTACCATATAGCGGTGTTATTATATATAGTCCTGGCAACTATAGTACCATATAGCGGTGTTATTATATATATATACAGTCCTGGCAGCTATGGTACCATATAGCGGTGTTATTATATATATAGTCCTGGCAGCTATGGTACCATATAGCTGTGTTATTATATATATAGTCCTGGCAGCTATAGTACCATATAGCGGTGTTATTATATATATAGTACTGGCAGCTATGGTACCATATAGCGGTGTTATTATATATAGTCCTGGCAGCTATGGTACCATATAGTGGTGTTATTATATATAGTCCTGGCAGCTATGGTACCATATAGCGGTGTTATTATATATATAGTCCTGGCAACTATGGTACCATATAGCGGTGTTATTATATATATAGTCCTGGCAACTATGGTACCATATAGCGGTGTTATTATATATAGTCCTGGCAGCTATGGTACCATATAGCGATGTTATTATATATATAGTACTGGCAGCTATGGTACCATATAGCGGTGTTATTATATATATAGTCCTGGCAGCTATGGTACCATATAGCGGTGTTATTATATATATAGTCCTGGCAGCTATAGTACCATATAGCGGTGTTATTATATATATAGTACTGGCAGCTATGGTACCATATAGCGGTGTTATTATATACATAGTACTGGCAGCTATAGTACCATATAGCGGTGTTATTATATATATAGTACTGGCAGCTATGGTACCATATAGCGGTGTTATTACATATATAGTACTGGCAGCTATGGTACCATATAGCGGTGTTATTACATATATAGTCCTGGCAGCTATGGTACCATATAGCGGTGTTATTATATATATAGTCCTGGCAGCTATGGTACCATATAGCAGTGTTATTATTTATATAGTCCTGGCAGCTATGGTACCATATAGCGGTGTTATTATATATAGTACTGGCAGCTATAGTACCATATAGCGGTGTTATTATATATATAGTCCTGGCAGCTATAGTACCATATAGCGGTGTTATTATATATATAGTCCTGGCAGCTATGGTACCAT
The DNA here is from genome assembly GCF_040894005.1 of Engystomops pustulosus. Classification (NCBI taxonomy): domain Eukaryota; kingdom Metazoa; phylum Chordata; class Amphibia; order Anura; family Leptodactylidae; genus Engystomops; species Engystomops pustulosus. The sequence goes on from NC_092415.1 coordinate 214,010,660, forward strand.
ATAGCGGTGTTATTATATATATAGTCCTGGCAGCTATGGTACCATATAGCGGTGTTATTAAATATATAGTACTGGCAGCTATGGTACCATATAGCAGTGTTATTATATATATAGTCCTGGCAGCTATAGTACCATATAGCAGTGTTATTATATACATAGTACTGGCAGCTATGGTACCATATAGCGGTGTTATTATATATATAGTCCTGGCAGCTATGGTACCATATAGCGGTGTTATTATATATATAGTCCTGGCAGCTATGGTACCATATAGCGGTGTTATTATATATATAGTCCTGGCAGCTATGGTACCATATAGCGGTGTTATTATATATATAGTCCTGGCAGCTATGGTACCATATAGCGGTGTTATTATATATATAGTCCTGGCAGCTATGGTACCATATAGCGGTGTTATTATATATATAGTCCTGGCAGCTATAGTACCATATAGCGGTGTTATTATATATATACAGTCCTGGCAGCTATGGTACCATATAGCGGTGTTATTATATATATAGTACTGGCAGCTATGGTACCATATAGCGGTGTTATTATATATAGTCCTGGCAGCTATGGTACCATATAGCAGTGTTATTATATACATAGTACTGGCAGCTATGGTACCATATAGCAGTGTTATTATATATATAGTACTGGCAGCTATGGTACCATATAGCGGTGTTATTATATATATATACAGTCCTGGCAGCTATGGTACCATATAGCAGTGTTATTATATATATAGTCCTGGCAGCTATAGTACCATATAGCGGTGTTATTATATATATAGTCCTGGCAGCTATGGTACCATATAGCAGTGTTATTATATATATAGTCCTGGCAGCTATGGTACCATATAGCAGTGTTATTATATATATATATAGTACTGGCAGCTATGGTACCATATAGCGGTGTTATTATATATATACAGTCCTGGCAGCTATGGTACCATATAGCGGTGTTATTATATATATAGTACTGGCAGCTATGGTACCATATAGCGGTGTTATTATATATATAGTCCTGGCAGCTATGGTACCATATAGCAGTGTTATAATATACATAGTACTGGCAGCTATGGTACCATATAGCGGTGTTATTATATATAGTCCTGGCAGCTATGGTACCATATAGTGGTGTTATTATATATAGTCCTGGCAGCTATGGTACCATATAGTGGTGTTATTATATATAGTCCTGGCAGCTATGGTACCATATAGCGGTGTTATTATATATATAGTCCTGGCAGCTATGGTACCATATAGCGGTGTTATTATATATAAAGTACTGGCAGCTATGGTACCATATAGCGGTGTTATTATATATATAGTCCTGGCAGCTATGGTACCATATAGCAGTGTTATTATTTATATAGTCCTGGCAGCTATGGTACCATATAGCGGTGTTATTATATATATAGTCCTGGCAGCTATAGTACCATATAGCGATGTTATTATATATATATAGTACTGGCAGCTATGGTACCATATAGCGGTGTTATTATATATATAGTCCTGGCAGCTATAGTACCATATAGCGGTGTTATTATATATATAGTCCTGGCAGCTATGGTACCATATAGCGATGTTATTATATATATAGTACTGGCAGCTATAGTACCATATAGCGGTGTTATTATATATATAGTCCTGGCAGCTATAGTACCATATAGCGATGTTATTATATATATATAGTACTGGCAGCTATGGTACCATATAGCAGTGTTATTATATATATAGTACTGGCAGCTATGGTACCATATAGCGGTGTTATTATATATATAGTCCTGGCAGCTATGGTACCATATAGCGGTGTTATTATATATATAGTCCTGGCAGCTATAGTACCATATAGCGGTGTTATTATATATATACAGTCCTGGCAGCTATGGTACCATATAGCGGTGTTATTATATATATAGTACTGGCAGCTATGGTACCATATAGCGGTGTTATTATATATATAGTACTGGCAGCTATGGTACCATATAGCAGTGTTATTATATATATAGTACTGGCAGCTATGGTACCATATAGCGGTGTTCTTATATATATAGTCCTGGCAGCTATGGTACCATATAGCAGTGTTATTATATACATAGTCCTGGCAGCTATGGTACCATATAGCGGTGTTATTATATATATAGTACTGGCAGCTATGGTACCATATAGCGGTGTTATTATATATATAGTCCTGGCAACTATGGTACCATATAGCGGTGTTATTATATATATAGTCCTGGCAGCTATGGTACCATATAGCGGTGTTATTATATATAGTCCTGGCAGCTATGGTACCATATAGCGATGTTATTATATATATAGTACTGGCAGCTATGGTACCATATAGCGGTGTTATTATATATATAGTACTGGCAGCTATGGTACCATATAGCGGTGTTATTATATATATAGTCCTGGCAACTATGGTACCATATAGCGGTGTTATTATATATATAGTCCTGGCAGCTATGGTACCATATAGCGGTGTTATTATATATAGTCCTGGCAGCTATGGTACCATATAGCGATGTTATTATATATATAGTACTGGCAGCTATGGTACCATATAGCGGTGTTATTATATATATAGTCCTGGCAGCTATGGTACCATATAGCGGTGTTATTATATATATAGTCCTGGCAGCTATAGTACCATATAGCGGTGTTATTATATATATAGTACTGGCAGCTATGGTACCATATAGCGGTGTTATTATATACATAGTACTGGCAGCTATAGTACCATATAGCGGTGTTATTATATATATAGTACTGGCAGCTATGGTACCATATAGCGGTGTTATTACATATATAGTCCTGGCAGCTATGGTACCATATAGCGGTGTTATTATATATATAGTCCTGGCAGCTATGGTACCATATAGCAGTGTTATTATATATGTAGTCCTGGCAGCTATAGTACCATATAGCGGTGTTATTATATACATAGTACTGGCAGCTATAGTACCATATAGCGGTGTTATTATTTATATAGTCCTGGCAGCTATAGTACCATATAGCGGTGTTATTATATACATAGTACTGGCAGCTATAGTACCATATAGCGGTGTTATTATTTATATAGTCCTGGCAGCTATGGTACCATATAGCGGTGTTATTATATATAGTACTGGCAGCTATAGTACCATATAGCGGTGTTATTATATATATAGTCCTGGCAGCTATGGTACCATATAGCGGTGTTATTATATATATAGTACTGGCAGCTATGGTACCATATAGCGGTGTTATTATATATATAGTACTGGCAGCTATGGTACCATATAGCAGTGTTATTATATATATAGTCCTGGCAGCTATAGTACCATATAACAGTGTTATTATATACATAGTACTGGCAGCTATGGTACCATATAGCGGTGTTATTATATATATAGTCCTGGCAGCTATGGTACCATATAGCAGTGTTATTATATATATAGTCCTGGCAGCTATGGTACCATATAGCGATGTTATTATATATATAGTACTGGCAGCTATGGTACCATATAGCAGTGTTATTATATATATAGTCCTGGCAGCTATGGTACCATATAGCGGTGTTATTATATATATAGTCCTGGCAGCTATGGTACCATATAGCGGTGTTATTATATATATAGTCCTGGCAGCTATGGTACCATATAGCGGTGTTATTATATATATAGTACTGGCAGCTATGGTACCATATAGCGGTGTTATTATATACATAGTACTGGCAGCTATGGTACCATATAGCGATGTTATTATATATATAGTCCTGGCAGCTATAGTACCATATAGCGGTGTTATTATATATATATACAGTCCTGGCAGCTATGGTACCATATAGCGGTGTTATTATATATATAGTACTGGCAGCTATGGTACCATATAGCGGTGTTATTATATATAGTCCTGGCAGCTATGGTACCATATAGCAGTGTTATTATATATATAGTACTGGCAGCTATGGTACCATATAGCAGTGTTATTATATATATAGTACTGGCAGCTATGGTACCATATAGCAGTGTTATTATATATAGTACTGGCAGCTATGGTACCATATAGCGGTGTTATTATATATATACAGTCCTGGCAGCTATGGTACCATATAGCGGTGTTATTATATATATAGTACTGGCAGCTATGGTACCATATAGCGGTGTTATTATATATATAGTCCTGGCAGCTATGGTACCATATAGCAGTGTTATAATATACATAGTACTGGCAGCTATGGTACCATATAGTGGTGTTATTATATATAGTCCTTGCAGCTATGGTACCATATAGTGGTGTTATTATATATAGTCCTGGCAGCTATGGTACCATATAGCGGTGTTATTATATATATAGTCCTGGCAGCTATGGTACCATATAGCGGTGTTATTATATATATAGTACTGGCAGCTATGGTACCATATAGCGGTGTTATTATATATATAGTCCTGGCAGCTATGGTACCATATAGCGGTGTTATTATATATATAGTCCTGGCAACTATGGTACCATATAGCGGTGTTATTCTATATATAGTCCTGGCAGCTATGGTACCATATAGCGGTGTTATTATATATAGTCCTGGCAGCTATGGTACCATATAGCGATGTTATTATATATATAGTACTGGCAGCTATGGTACCATATAGCTGTGTTATTATATATATAGTCCTGGCAGCTATGGTACCATATAGCGGTGTTATTACATATATAGTACTGGCAGCTATGGTACCATATAGCGGTGTTATTATATATATATAGTCCTGGCAGCTATGGCACCATATAGCGGTGTTATTATATATATAGTCCTGGCAGCTATGGTACCATATAGCGGTGTTATTATATATATAGTACTGGCAGCTATAGTACCATATAGCAGTGTTATTAAATATATAGTCCTGGCAGCTATGGTACCATATAGCGGTGTTATTATATATATAGTCCTGGCAGCTATGGTACCATATAGCGGTGTTATTATATATATAGTCCTGGCAGCTATAGTACCATATAGCGGTGTTATTACATATATAGTCCTGGCAGCTATGGTACCATATAGCGGTGTTATTATATACATAGTACTGGCAGCTATGGTACCATATAGCGGTGTTATTATATATATAGTCCTGGCAGCTATGGTACCATATAGCGGTGTTATTATATATACAGTCCTGGCAGCTATGGTACCATATAGCAGTGTTATTATTTATATAGTCCTGGCAGCTATAGTACCATATAGCGGTGTTATTATATATATAGTCCTGGCAGCTATGGTACCATATAGCGGTGTTATTATATATATAGTCCTGGCAGCTATGGCACCATATAGCGGTGTTATTATATATATAGTACTGGCAGCTATGGTACCATATAGCGGTGTTATTATATATATAGTCCTGGCAGCTATGGTACCATATAGCGGTGTTATTATATATATAGTACTGGCAGCTATAGTACCATATAGCGGTGTTATTATATATATATAGTTCTGGCAGCTATGGTACCATATAGCGGTGTTATTATATATATAGTCCTGGCAGCTATGGTACCATATAGCGGTGTTATTATATATATAGTCCTGGCAGCTATGGTACCATATAGCGGTGTTATTATATATATAGTACTGGCAGCTATAGTACCATATAGCGGTGTTATTATATATATATAGTACTGGCAGCTATGGTACCATATAGCGGTGTTATTATATATATAGTCCTGACAGCTATGGTACCATATAGCGGTGTTATTAAATATATAGTCCTGGCAGCTATAGTACCATATAGCGGTGTTATTATATATATAGTCCTGGCAGCTATAGTACTATATAGTGGTGTTATTATATATATATATAGTACTGGCAGCTATGGTACCATATAGCGATGTTATTATATATATAGTCCTGGCAGCCATGGTACCATATAGCAGTGTTATTATATATATAGTCCTGGCAGCTATAGTACTATATAGTGGTGTTATTATATATATATAGTACTGGCAGCTATGGTACCATATAGCGATGTTATTATATATATAGTACTAGCAGCCATGGTACCATATAGCGGTGTTATTATATATATATAGTCCTGGCAGCTATAGTACCATATAGCGGTGTTATTATATATATAGTCCTGGCAGCTATAGTACCATATAGCGGTGTTATTATATATATAGTCCTGGCAGCTATAGTACTATATAGTGGTGTTATTATATATATAGTCCTGGCAGCTATAGTACTATATAGTGGTGTTATGTACATATAATGATGGTAAATATTTATTAATATTATGTCGCTGTAATGACTTTATTTACAAATAACTTTTGTCTATTCCCTATCGTTACCCTCAGTCTTGCCATGATTCGGTGGATTGGCGCCCCTACCACCAGCTCTGCCTGTCTGACGTGTGCACCTGCCCTCCTGGTCAGAACTGTCTATGCAGCTCAGTTGCCGCCTATGCCAGGCAGTGTGCCCAGGAGGCCGCCATCGTGTCCTGGAGGAGCGAGACAGTCTGCTGTAAGTCTGGTGTATCACTCCTGCTATCCGTGCCCCCTCCTCTGTTATCCGTGCCCCCTCCTCTGTTATCCGTTCCCCGTCCTCTGTTATCAGTATCTGCCATGTGCTATCAGTGCTCCCTCCTCTGTTATCAGTGTCTGCCATGTGTTATCAGTGCTCCCTCCTCTGTTATCCGTGCCCCCTCCTCTGTTATCCGTGCCCCCTCCTCTGTTATCCGTGCCCCCTCCTCTGTTATCCATGCCCCCTCCTCTGTTATCCATATCTGCCATGTGTTATCAGTGCTCCCTCTTCTATTATCAATATCTGCCATGTGTTATCCTTGCCCCCTCCTCTGTTATCCGTGCCCCCTCCTCTGTTATCCGTGCCCCCTCCTCTGTTATCCGTGCCCTCTCCTCTGTTATCAGTGCACCCTCCTCTGTTATCAGTATCTGCCATTTGTTATCAGTATCTGCCATGTTTTATCAGTGCTCCCTCCTCTATTATCAGTATTTGTAATGTGTTATTAGTGCTCCCTCCTCTGTTATCAGTGTCTGCCATGTGCTATCAGTGCTCCCTCCTCTGTTATCAGTGTCTGCCGTGTGTTATCAGTGCCCCCTCCTCTGTTATCAGTGTCTGCCATGTGCTATCAGTGCTCTCTCCTCTGTTATCAGTGTCTGCCATGTGTTATCAGTGCTCCCTCCTCTGTTATCAGTGTCTGCCATGTGTTATCAGTGCTCCCTCCTCTGTTATCAGTGTCTGCCATGTGTTATCAGTGCACCCTCCTCTGTTATCAGTGTCTGCCATGTGTTATCAGTGCTCCCTCCTCTGTTATCAGTGTCTGCCATGTGTTATCAGTGTCTGCCATGTGTTATCAGTGCTCCCTCCTCTGTTATCAGTGCTCCCTCCTCTGTTATCAGTGCTCCCTCCTCTGTTATCAGTGCTCCCTCCTCTGTTAGCAGCGTCTGCCGTGTGTTATCAGTGCTCCCTCCTCTGTTATCAGTGCTCCCTCCTCTGTTATCAGTGTCTTCCATGTGTTATCAGTGCACCCTCCTCTGTTATCAGTGTCTGCCATGTGTTATCAGTGTCTGCCATGTGGTATCAGTGCTCCCTCCTCTGTTATCAGTGCTCCCTCCTCTGTTATCACTGCTCCCTCCTCTGTTATCAGTGTCTGCCATGTGTTATCAGTGCCTTCCATGTGTTATCAGTGCACCCTCTTCTGTTATTAGTGTCTGCCATGTGTTATCAGTGTCTGCCATGTGTTATCAGTGCTCCCTCCTCTGTTATCAGTGTCTGCCATGTGTTATCAGTGTCTGCCATGTGTTATCAGTGCTCCCTCCTCTGTTATCAGTTTCCTCCTCTGTTATCAGTGCTCCCTCCTCTGTTATCAGTGTCTGCCATGTGCTATCAGTGCTCCCTCCTCTATTATCAATGTCTGCCATGTGTTATCAGTGTCTGCCATGTGTTATCAGTGCTCCCTCCTCTGTTATCAGTGTCTGCCATGTGTTATCAGTGTCTGCCATGTGTTATCAGTGCTCCCTCCTCTGTTATCAGTTTCCTCCTCTGTTATCAGTGCTCCCTCCTCTTTTATCAGTGTCTGCCATGTGTTATCAGTGCTCCCTCCTCTGTAATCAGTGTCTGCCATGTGTTATCAGTGTCTGCCATGTGTTATCAGTGCTCCCATCTCTGTTATTAGTTTCCTCCTCTGTTATCAGTGCTCCCTCCTCTGTTATCAGTGTCTGCCATGTGCTATCAGTGCTCCCTCCTCTATTATCAATGTCTGCCATGTGTTATCAGTGTCTGCCATGTGTTATCAGTGCTCCCTCCTCTGTTATCAATGTCTGCCATGTGTTATCAGTGTCTGCCATGTGTTATCAGTGCTCCCTCCTCTGTTATCAGTGTCTGCCATGTGTTATCAGTGCTCCCTCCTCTGTTATCAGTTTCCTCCTCTGTTATCAGTGCTCCCTCCTCTTTTATCAGTGCTCCCTCCTCTTTTATCAGTGTCTGCCATGTGTTATCAGTGTCTGCCATGTGTTATCAGTGCTCCCTCCTCTGTTATCAGTGTCTGCCATGTGTTATCAGTGCTCCCTCCTCTGTTATCAGTTTCCTCCTCTGTTATCATTGCTCCCTCCTCTGTAATCAGTGCTCCCTCCTCTTTTATCAGTGTCTACCATGTGTTATCAGTGCTCCCTCCACTGTTATCAGTGTCTGCCATGTGTTATCAGTGTCTGCCATGTGTTATCAGTGCTCCCTCCTCTGTTATCAGTTTCCTCCTCTGTTATCAGTGCTCCCTCCTCTGTAATCAGTGCTCCCTCCTCTTTTATCAGTGTCTGCCATGTGCTATCAGTGCTCCCTCCTCTATTATCAATGTCTGCCATGTGTTATCAGTGTCTGCCATGTGTTATCAGTGCTCCCTCCTCTGTTATCAGTGTCTGCCATGTGTTATCAGTTTCTCCCATGTGTTATTTGTGCTCCCTCCACTGTTATCAGTTTCCTCCTCTGTTATCAGTGCTCCCTCCTCTGTTATCACTGCTCCCTCCTCTGTTATCAGTGTCTGCCATGTGTTATCAGTGTCTGCCATGTGTTATCAGTGCTCCCTCCTCTGTTATCAGTTTCCTCCTCTGTTATCAGTGCTCCCTCCTCTGTTATCAGTGCTTCCTCCTCTGTTATCAGTGCTCCCTCCTCTGTTATCAGTGTCTGCCATGTGTTATCAGTGTCTGCCATGTGTTATCAGTGTCTGCCATGTGGTATCAGTGCTCCCTCCTCTGTTATCAGTTTCCTCCTCTGTTATCAGTGCTCCCTCCTCTGTTATCACTGCTCCCTCCTCTGTTATCACTGCTCCCTCCTCTGTTATCAGTGTCTGCCATGTGTTATCAGTGTCTGCCATGTGTTATCAGTGTCTGCCATGTGTTATCAGTGCTCCCTCCTCTGTTATCAGTTTCCTCCTCTGTTATCAGTGCTCCCTCCTCTGTTATCAGTGTCTGCCATGTGTTATCAGTGCCCTCTCCTCTATTATCAGTATTTGTAATGTGTTATCAGTGCTCCCTCCTCTATTATCAGTGTCTGCCATGTGTTATTAGTGTCTGCCATGTGGTTTCAGTGCTCCCTCCTCTGTTATCAGTTTCCTCCTCTGTTATCAGTTTCCTCCTCTGTTATCAGTGCTCCCTCCTCTGTTATCAGTGCTCCATCCTCTGTTATCACTGCTCCCTCCTCTGTTATCAGTGTCTGCCATGTGTTATCAGTGTCTGCCATGTGTTATCAGTGCTCCCTCCTCTGTTATCAGTTTCCTCCTCTGTTATCAGTGCTCCCTCCTCTGTTATCAGTGCTCCCTCCTCTGTTATCAGTGCTCCCTCCTCTGTTATCAGTGCTCCCTCCTCTGTTATCACTGCTCCCTCCTCTGTTATCAGTGTCTGCCATGTGTTATCAGTGTCTGCCATGTGTTATCAGTGCCCTCTCCTCTATTATCAGTATTTGTAATGTGTTATCACTGCTCCCTCCTCTGTTATCAGTGTCTGCCATGTGTTATCAGTGTCTGCCATGTGTTATCAGTGCCCTCTCCTCTATTATCAGTATTTGTAATGTGTTATCAGTGCTCCCTCCTCTGTTATCAGTGTCTGCCATGTGCTATCAGTGTCTGCCATGTGTTATCAGTGCTCCCTTCTCTGTTATCAGTGCTCCCTTCTCTGTTATCAGTGTTCCCTCTTCTGTTATCAGTGCTCCCTCTTCTTTTATCAGTGCTCCCTCTTCTGATATCAGTACTTCCTCCTCTGTTATTAGTTTCCTCCTCTGTTATCAGTGCTCCCTCCTCTGTTATCAGTGTCTGCCATGTGCTATCAGTGCTCCCTCCTCTATTATCAATGTCTGCCATGTGTTATCAGTGTCTGCCATGTGTTATCAGTGCTCCCTCCTCTGTTATCAGTGTCTGCCATGTGTTATCAGTGTCTGCCATGTGTTATCAGTGCTCCCTCCTCTGTTATCAGTTTCCTCCTCTGTTATCAGTGCTCCCTCCTTTGTAATCAGTGCTCCCTCCTCTTTTATCAGTGTCTGCCATGTGTTATCAGTGCTCCCTCCTCTGTTATCAGTGTCTGCCATGTGTTATCAGTGTCTGCCATGTGTTATCAGTGCTCCCTCCTCTGTTATCAGTTTCCTCCTCTGTTATCAGTGCTCCCTCCTCTGTTATCAGTGCTCCCTCCTCTTTTATCAGTGTCTGCCATGTGCTATCAGTGCTCCCTCCTCTATTATCAATGTCTGCCATGTGTTATCAGTGTCTGCCATGTGTTATCAGTGCTCCCTCCTCTGTTATCAGTGTCTGCCATGTGTTTTCAGTTTCTGCCATGTGTTATTTGTGCTCCCTCCTCTGTTATCAGTTTCCTCCTCTGTTATCAGTGCTCCCTCCTCTGTTATCACTGCTCCCTCCTCTGTTATCAGTGTCTGCCATGTGTTATCAGTGTCTGCCATGTGTTATCAGTTTCCTCCTCTGTTATCAGTGCTCCCTCCTCTGTTATCAGTGCTCCCTCCTCTGTTATCAGTGCTCCCTCCTCTGTTATCAGTGTCTGCTATGTGTTATCAGTGCTCCCTCCTCTGTTATCAGTGTCTGCTATGTGTTATCAGTGCTCCCTCCTCTGTTATCAGTGTCTTCCATGTGTTATCAGTGCTCCCTCCTCTGTTATCAGTGCTCCCTCCTCTGTTATCACTGCTCCCTCCTCTGTTATCAGTGTCTGCCATGTGTTATCACTGTCTGCCATGTGTTATCAGTGCTCCCTCCTCTGTTATCAGTTTCCTCCTCTGTTATCAGTGCTCCCTCCTCTGTTATCAGTGTCTGCCATGTGTTATCAGTGCCCTCTCCTCTATTATCAGTATTTGTAATGTGTTATCAGTGCTCCCTCCTCTGTTATCAGTGTCTGCCATGTGTTATCAGTGTCTGCCATGTGGTATCAGTGCTCCCTTCTCTGTTATCAGTTTCCTCCTCTGTTATCAGTGCTCCCTCCTCTGTTATCAGTGCTCCCTCCTCTGTTATCAGTGCTCCCTCCTCTGTTATCAGTGCTCCCTCCTCTGTTATCAGTGTCTGCCATGTGTTATCAGTGTCTGCCATGTGTTATCAGTGCTCCCTCCTCTGTTATCAGTTTCCTCCTCTGTTATCAGTGCTCCCTCCTCTGTTATCAGTGTCTGCCATGTGTTATCAGTGCCCTCTCCTCTATTATCAGTATTTGTAATGTGTTATCAGTGCTCCCTCCTCTGTTATCAGTGTCTGCCATGTGCTATCAGTGACTGCCATGTGTTATCAGTGCTACCTTCTCTGTTATCAGTGCTCCCTTCTCTGTTATCAGTGCTCCCTTCTCTGTTATCAGTGCTCCCTTCTCTGTTATCAGTGCTCCCTTCTCTGTTATCAGTGCTCCCTTCTCTGTTATCAGTGCTCCCTTCTCTGTTATCAGTGTTCCCTCTTCTGTTATCAGTGCTCCCTCTTCTGATATCAGTGCTCCCTCCTCTGTTATCAGTTTCCTCCTCTGTTATCAGTTTCCTCCTCTGTTATCAGTGCTCCCTCCTCTGTTATCAGTGTCTGCCATGTGCTATTAGTGTCTGCCATGTGCTATCAGTGCCCCCTCCTCTGTTATCAGTGCTCCCTCCTCTGTTATCAGTACCCCCTCCTCTGTTATCAGTGCCCCCTCCTCTGTTATCAGTGCCCCCTCCTCTGTTATCAGTGCCCCCTCCTCTGTTATCAGTGCCCCCTCCTCTGTTATCAGTGCTCCCTCCTCTGTTATCAGTGCTCCCTCCTCTGTTATCAGTGCTCCCTCCTCTGTTATCAGTGTCTGCCATGTGTTATCAGTGCTCCCTCCTCTGTTATCAATGTCTGCCATGTGTTATCAGTGTCTGCCATGTGTTATCAGTGCTCCCTCCTCTGTTATCAGTGTCTGCCATGTGTTATCAGTGCTCCCTCCTCTGTTATCAGTTTCCTCCTCTGTTATCAGTGCTCCCTCCTCTTTTATCAGTGCTCCCTCCTCTTTTATCAGTGTCTACCATGTGTTATCAGTGCTCCCTCCTCTGTTATCAGTGTCTGCCATGTGTTATCAGTGTCTGCCATGTGTTATCAGTGCTCCCTCCTCTGTTATCAGTGTCTGCCATGTGTTATCAGTGCTCCCTCCTCTGTTATCAGTTTCCTCCTCTGTTATCATTGCTCCCTCCTCTGTAATCAGTGCTCCCTCCTCTTTTATCAGTGTCTACCATGTGTTATCAGTGCTCCCTCCACTGTTATCAGTGTCTGCCATGTGTTATCAGTGTCTGCCATGTGTTATCAGTGCTCCCTCCTCTGTTATCAGTTTCCTCCTCTGTTATCAGTGCTCCCTCCTCTGTAATCAGTGCTCCCTCCTCTTTTATCAGTGTCTGCCATGTGCTATCAGTGCTCCCTCCTCTATTATCAATGTCTGCCATGTGTTATCAGTGTCTGCCATGTGTTATCAGTGCTCCCTCCTCTGTTATCAGTGTCTGCCATGTGTTATCAGTTTCTCCCATGTGTTATTTGTGCTCCCTCCACTGTTATCAGTTTCCTCCTCTGTTATCAGTGCTCCCTCCTCTGTTATCAGTGCTCCCTCCTCTGTTATCACTGCTCCCTCCTCTGTTATCAGTGTCTGCCATGTGTTATCAGTGTCTGCCATGTGTTATCAGAGCTCCCTCCTCTGTTATCAGTTTCCTCCTCTGTTATCAGTGCTCCCTCCTCTGTTATCAGTGCTTCCTCCTCTGTTATCAGTGCTCCCTCCTCTGTTATCAGTGTCTGCCATGTGTTATCAGTGTCTGCCATGTGGTATCAGTGCTCCCTCCTCTGTTATCAGTTTCCTCCTCTGTTATCAGTGCTCCCTCCTCTGTTATCACTGCTCCCTCCTCTGTTATCACTGCTCCCTCCTCTGTTATCAGTGTCTGCCATGTGTTATCAGTGTCTGCCATGTGTTATCAGTGTCTGCCATGTGTTATCAGTGCTCCCTCCTCTGTTATCAGTTTCCTCCTCTGTTATCAGTGCTCCCTCCTCTGTTATCAGTGTCTGCCATGTGTTATCAGTGCCCTCTCCTCTATTATCAGTATTTGTAATGTGTTATCAGTGCTCCCTCCTCTATTATCAGTGTCTGCCATGTGTTATTAGTGTCTGCCATGTGGTTTCAGTGCTCCCTCCTCTGTTATCAGTTTCCTCCTCTGTTATCAGTTTCCTCCTCTGTTATCAGTGCTCCCTCCTCTGTTATCAGTGCTCCATCCTCTGTTATCACTGCTCCCTCCTCTGTTATCAGTGTCTGCCATGTGTTATCAGTGTCTGCCATGTGTTATCAGTGCTCCCTCCTCTGTTATCAGTTTCCTCCTCTGTTATCAGTGCTCCCTCCTCTGTTATCAGTGCTCCCTCCTCTGTTATCAGTGCTCCCTCCTCTGTTATCACTGCTCCCTCCTCTGTTATCAGTGTCTGCCATGTGTTATCAGTGTCTGCCATGTGTTATCAGTGCCCTCTCCTCTATTATCAGTATTTGTAATGTGTTATCACTGCTCCCTCCTCTGTTATCAGTGTCTGCCATGTGTTATCAGTGTCTGCCATGTGTTATCAGTGCCCTCTCCTCTATTATCAGTATTTGTAATGTGTTATCAGTGCTCCCTCCTCTGTTATCAGTGTCTGCCATGTGCTATCAGTGTCTGCCATGTGCTATCAGTGTCTGCCATGTGTTATCAGTGCTCCCTTCTCTGTTATCAGTGCTCCCTTCTCTGTTATCAGTGTTCCCTCTTCTGTTATCAGTGCTCCCTCTTCTTTTATCAGTGCTCCCTCTTCTGATATCAGTACTCCCTCCTCTGTTATTAGTTTCCTCCTCTGTTATCAGTGCTCCCTCCTCTGTTATCAGTGTCTGCCATGTGCTATCAGTGCTCCCTCCTCTATTATCAATGTCTGCCATGTGTTATCAGTGTCTGCCATGTGTTATCAGTGCTCCCTCCTCTGTTATCAGTGTCTGCCATGTGTTATCAGTGTCTGCCATGTGTTATCAGTGCTCCCTCCTCTGTTATCAGTTTCCTCCTCTGTTATCAGTGCTCCCTCCTTTGTAATCAGTGCTCCCTCCTCTTTTATCAGTGTCTGCCATGTGTTATCAGTGCTCCCTCCTCTGTTATCAGTGTCTGCCATGTGTTATCAGTGTCTGCCATGTGTTATCAGTGCTCCCTCCTCTGTTATCAGTTTCCTCCTCTGTTATCAGTGCTCCCTCCTCTGTAATCAGTGCTCCCTCCTCTTTTATCAGTGTCTGCCATGTGCTATCAGTGCTCCCTCCTCTATTATCAATGTCTGCCATGTGTTATCAGTGTCTGCCATGTGTTATCAGTGCTCCCTCCTCTGTTATCAGTGTCTGCCATGTGTTTTCAGTTTCTGCCATGTGTTATTTGTGCTCCCTCCTCTGTTATCAGTTTCCTCCTCTGTTATCAGTGCTCCCTCCTCTGTTATCACTGCTCCCTCCTCTGTTATCAGTGTCTGCCATGTGTTATCAGTGTCTGCCATGTGTTATCAGTTTCCTCCTCTGTTATCAGTGCTCCCTCCTCTGTTATCAGTGCTCCCTCCTCTGTTATCAGTGCTCCCTCCTCTGTTATCAGTGTCTGCTATGTGTTATCAGTGCTCCCTCCTCTGTTATCAGTGTCTGCTATGTGTTATCAGTGCTCCTTCCTCTGTTATCAGTGTCTTCCATGTGTTATCAGTGCTCCCTCCTCTGTTATCAGTGCTCCCTCCTCTGTTATCAGTGCTCCCTCCTCTGTTATCAGTGCTCCCTCCTCTGTTATCAGTGCTCCCTCCTCTGTTATCAGTGCTCCCTCCTCTGTTATCACTGCTCCCTCCTCTGTTATCAGTGTCTGCCATGTGTTATCACTGTCTGCCATGTGTTATCAGTGCTCCCTCCTCTGTTATCAGTTTCCTCCTCTGTTATCAGTGCTCCCTCCTCTGTTATCAGTGTCTGCCATGTGTTATCAGTGCCCTCTCCTCTATTATCAGTATTTGTAATGTGTTATCAGTGCTCCCTCCTCTGTTATCAGTGTCTGCCATGTGTTATCAGTGTCTGCCATGTGGTATCAGTGCTCCCTTCTCTGTTATCAGTTTCCTCCTCTGTTATCAGTGCTCCCTCCTCTGTTATCAGTGCTCCCTCCTCTGTTATCAGTGCTCCCTCCTCTGTTATCACTGCTCCCTCCTCTGTTATCAGTGTCTGCCATGTGTTATCAGTGTCTGCCATGTGTTATCAGTGCTCCCTCCTCTGTTATCAGTTTCCTCCTCTGTTATCAGTGCTCCCTCCTCTGTTATCAGTGTCTGCCATGTGTTATCAGTGCCCTCTCCTCTATTATCAGTATTTGTAATGTGTTATCAGTGCTCCCTCCTCTGTTATCAGTGTCTGCCATGTGCTATCAGTGACTGCCATGTGTTATCAGTGCTCCCTTCTCTGTTATCAGTGCTCCCTTCTCTGTTATCAGTGCTCCCTTCTCTGTTATCAGTGCTCCCTTCTCTGTTATCAGTGCTCCCTTCTCTGTTATCAGTGTTCCCTCTTCTGTTATCAGTGCTCCCTCTTCTGATATCAGTGCTCCCTCCTCTGTTATCAGTGTCTGCCATGTGCTATTAGTGTCTGCCATGTGCTATCAGTGCCCCCTCCTCTGTTATCAGTGCTCCCTCCTCTGTTATCAGTACCCCCTCCTCTGTTATCAGTACCCCCTCCTCTGTTATCAGTGCCCCCTCCTCTGTTATCAGTGCCCCCTCCTCTGTTATCAGTGCCCCCTCCTCTGTTATCAGTGCTCCCTCCTCTGTTATCAGTGCTCCCTCCTCTGTTATCAGTGCTCCCTCCTCTGTTATCAGTGTCTGCCATGTGTTATCAGTGTCTGCCATGTGTTATCAGTGTCTGCCATGTGTTATCAGTGTCTGCCATGTGTTATCAGTGCTCCCTCCTCTGTTATCAGTGCTCCCTCCTCTGTTATCAGTGCTCCCTCCTCTGTTATCAGTGTCTGCCATGTGTTATCAGTGCCCTCTCCTCTATTATCAGTATTTGTAATGTGTTATCAGTGCCCTCTCCTCTATTATCAGTATTTGTAATGTGTTATCAGTGCTCCCTCCTCTGTTATCAGTGTCTGCCATGTGCTATCAGTGACTGCCATGTGTTATCAGTGCTCCCTTCTCTGTTATCAGTGCTCCCTTCTCTGTTATCAGTGCTCCCTTCTCTGTTATCAGTGCTCCCTTCTCTGTTATCAGTGCTCCCTTCTCTGTTATCAGTGTTCCCTCTTCTGTTATCAGTGCTCCCTCTTCTGATATCAGTGCTCCCTCCTCTGTTATCAGTGTCTGCCATGTGCTATTAGTGTCTGCCATGTGCTATCAGTGCCCCCTCCTCTGTTATCAGTGCTCCCTCCTCTGTTATCAGTACCCCCTCCTCTGTTATCAGTGCCCCCTCCTCTGTTATCAGTGCCCCCTCCTCTGTTATCAGTGCCCCCTCCTCTGTTATCAGTGCCCCCTCCTCTGTTATCAGTGCCCCCTCCTCTGTTATCAGTGCCCCCTCCTCTGTTATCAGTGCTCCCTCCTCTGTTATCAGTGCTCCCTCCTCTGTTATCAGTGCTCCCTCCTCTGTTATCATTGCTCCCTCCTCTGTTATCAGTGTCTGCCATGTGTTATCAGTGTCTGCCATGTGTTATCAGTGTCTGCCATGTGTTATCAGTGTCTGCCATGTGTTATCAGTGTCTGCCATGTGTTATCAGTGTCTGCCATGTGTTATCAGTGCTCCCTCCTCTGTTATCAGTGCTCCCTCCTCTGTTATCAGTGCTCCCTCCTCTGTTATCAGTGCTCCCTCCTCTGTTATCAGTGCTCCCTCCTCTGTTATCAGTTTCCTCCTCTGTTATCAGTTTCCTCCTCTGTTATCAGTTTCCTCCTCTGTTATCAGTTTCCTCCTCTGTTATCAGTGTCTTCCATGTGTTATCAGTGCTCCCTCCTCTGTTATCAGTGTCTGCCATGTGTTATCAGTGTCTGCCATGTGTTATCAGTGTCTGCCATATGTTATCAGTGCTCCCTCCTCTTTATCAGTTTCCTCCTCTGTTATCAGTGCTCCCTCCTCTGTTATCAGTGTCTGCCGTGTGTTATCAGTGCTCCCTCCTCTACTATCAGTGTCTGCCGTGTGTTATGAGTGCTCCCTCCTCTATTATCAGTGTCTGCCGTGTGTTATGAGTGCTCCCTCCTCTATTATCAGTATTTGTAATGTGTTATCAGTGCTCCCTCCTCTGTTATCACTGCTCCCTCCTCTGTTATCAGTGTCTGCCATGTGTTATCAGTGTCTGCCATGTGTTATCAGTGCTCCCTCCTCTGTTATCAGTGCTCCCTCCTCTGTTATCAGTGTCTGCCATGTGTTATCAGTGCTCCCTCCTCTGTTATCAGTGTCTGCCATGTGTTATCAGTGCTCCCTCCTCTGTTATCAGTTTCCTCCTCTGTTATCAGTGCTCCCTCCTCTGTTATCAGTGTCTGCCATGTGTTATCAGTGCTCCCTCCTCTGTTATCAGTTTCCTCCTCTGTTATCAGTGCTCCCTCCTCTGTTATCAGTGTCTGCCATGTGTTATCAGTGTCTGCCATATGTTATCAGTGCTCCCTCCTCTGTTATCAGTTTCCTCCTCTGTTATCAGTGCTCCCTCCTCTGTTATCAGTGTCTACCATGTGTTATCAGTGTCTGCCATGTGTTATCAGTGCTCCCTCCTCTGTTATCAGTTTCCTCCTCTGTTATCAGTGCTCCCTCCTCTGTTATCAGTGCTCCCTCCTCTGTTATCAGTGTCTTCCATGTGTTATCAGTGCTCCCTCCTCTGTTATCAGTGTCTGCCATGTGTTATCAGTGTCTGCCATATGTTATCAGTGCTCCCTCCTCTGTTATCAGTTTCCTCCTCTGTTATCAGTGCTCCCTCCTCTGTTATCAGTGTCTGCCGTGTGTTATCAGTGCTCCCTCCTCTATTATCAGTGTCTGCCGTGTGTTATCAGTGCTCCCTCCTCTATTATCAGTGTCTGCCATGTGTTATCAGTGCTCCCTCCTCTATTATCAGTGCCTGCCATGTGTTATCAGTGCTCCCTCCTCTGTTATCAGTGTCTGCCATGTGTTATCAGTGCTCCCTCCTCTGTTATCAGTGTCTACCATGTGTTATCAGTGCCCCCTCCTCCATTATCAGTATTTGTAATGTGTTATCAGTGCTCCCTCCTCTGTTATCAATGTCTGCCATGTGTTATCAGTGCTCCCTCCTCTGTTATCAGTGCTCCCTTCTCTGTTATCAGTGCTCCCTCCTTTGTTATCAGTGCTCCCTCCTCTGTTATCAGTGTCTTCCATGTGTTATCAGTGCTCCCTCCTCTGTTATCAGTGTCTGCCATGTGTTATCAGTGTCTGCCATATGTTATCAGTGCTCCCTCCTCTGTTATCAGTTTCCTCCTCTGTTATCAGTGCTCCCTCCTCTGTTATCAGTGTCTGCCGTGTGTTATCAGTGCTCCCTCCTCTGTTATTAGTGTCTGCCATGTGTTATCAGTGTCTGCCATGTGTAATCAGTGCTCCCTCCTCTGTTATCAGTGTCTGCCATGTGTTATCAGTGTCTGCCATGTGTTATCAGTGATCCCTCCTCTGTTATCACTGCTCCCTCCTCTGTTATCACTGCTCCCTCCTCTGTTATCAGTGTCTGCCATGTGTTATCAGTGTCTGCCATGTGTTATCAGTGCTCCCTCCTCTGTTATCAGTTTCCCCCTCTGTTATCAGTGCTCCCTCCTCTGTTATCAGTGCTCCCTCCTCTGTTATCAGTGCTCCCTCCTCTGTTATCAGTGTCTGCCATGTGCTATCAGTGTCTGCCATGTGCTTTCAGTGCCCCCTTCTCTGTTATCAGTGCTCCCTCCTCTGTTATCAGTGTCTGCCATGTGTTACCAGTGCTCCCTCCTCTGTTATCAGTGTCTGCCATGTGTTATCAGTGTCTGCCATGTGTTATCAGTGCTCCCTCCTCTGTTATCAGTGTCTGCCATGTGTTATCAGTGTCTGATAACAGAGGAGGGAGCACTGATAACACATGGCAGTTTCCTCCTCTGTTATCAGTGCTCCCTCCTCTGTTATCAGTGTCTGCCATGTGTTATCAGTGTCTGCCATGTGTTATCAGTGCTCCCTCCTCTGTAATCACTGTTTCCTCATCTGTTATCACTGTTTCCTCATCTGTTATCACTGTTTCCTCCTCTGTTATCAGTGCTCCCTCCTCTGTTATCAGTGCTCCCTCCTCTGTTATCAGTGTCTGCCATGTGCTATCAGTGTCTGCCCTGTGCTATCAGTGCCCCCTTCTCTGTTATCAGTGCTCCCTCCTTTGTTATCATTGTCTGCCATGTGTTATCAGTGCTCCCTCCTCTGTTATCAGTGTCTGCCATGTGTTATCAGTGTCTGCCATGTGTTATCAGTGTCTGCCATGTGTTATCAGTGCTCCCTCCTCTGTTATCAGTTTCCTCCTCTGTTATCAGTGCTCCCTCCTCTTTTATCAGTGTCTGCCATGTGTTATCAGTGCTCCCTCCTCTGTTATCAGTGTCTGCCATGTGTTATCAGTGTCTGCCATGTGTTATCAGTGCCCCCTCCTCCATTATCAGTATTTGTAATGTGTTATCAGTGCTCCCTCCTCTGTTATCAGTGCTCCCTCCTCTGTTATCAGTGCTCCCTCCTCTGTTATCAGTGTCTTCCATGTGTTATCAGTGCTCCCTCCTCTGTTATCAGTGTCTGCCATGTGTTATCAGTGTCTGCCATGTGTTATCAGTGTCTGCCATGTGTTATCAGTGTCTGCCATGTGTTATCAGTGTCTGCCATATGTTATCAGTGCTCCCTCCTCTGTTATCAGTTTCCTCCTCTGTTATCAGTGCTCCCTCCTCTGTTATCAGTGTCTGCCCTGTGTTATCAGTGCTCCCTCCTCTATTATCAGTGTCTGCCATGTGTTATCAGTGCTCTCTCCTCTATTATCAGTGCCTGCCATGTGTTATCAGTGCTCCCTCCTCTGTTATCAGTGTCTGCCGTGTGTTATCAGTGCACCCTCTTCTGTTATCAGTGTCTGCCGTGTGTTATCATTGCTCCCTCCTCTGTTATCAGTGCTCCCTCCTCTGTTATTAGTGTCTGCCATGTGTAATCAGTGCTCCCTCCTCTGTTATCACTGCTCCCTCCTCTGTTATCACTGCTCCCTCCTCTGTTATCAGTGTCTGCCATGTGTTATCAGTGTCTGCCATGTGTTATCAGTGCTCCCTCCTCTGTTATCAGTGTCTGCCGTGTGTTATCAGTGCACCCTCTTCTGTTATCAGTGTCTGCCGTGTGTTATCATTGCTCCCTCCTCTGTTATCAGTGCTCCCTCCTCTGTTATCAGTGTCTGCCATGTGTTATCAGTGATCCCTCCTCTGTTATCACTGCTCCCTCCTCTGTTATCACTGCTCCCTCCTCTGTTATCAGTGTCTGCCATGTGTTATCAGTGTCTGCCATGTGTTATCAGTGCTCCCTCCTCTGTTATCAGTTTCCTCCTCTGTTATCAGTGCTCCCTCCTCTGTTATCAGTGCTCCCTCCTCTGTTATCAGTGCTCCCTCCTCTGTTATCAGTG
The DNA here is from genome assembly GCF_040894005.1 of Engystomops pustulosus. Taxonomy (NCBI): domain Eukaryota; kingdom Metazoa; phylum Chordata; class Amphibia; order Anura; family Leptodactylidae; genus Engystomops; species Engystomops pustulosus. The sequence goes on from NC_092415.1 coordinate 214,031,717, forward strand.
CTCCCTCCTCTGTTATCAGTGCTCCCTCCTCTGTTATCAGTGCCTGCCATGTGTTATCAGTGCTCTCTCCTCTGTTATCAGTGTCTGCCATGTGTTATCAGTGCTCCCTCCTTTGTTATCACTGTTTCCTCCTCTGTTATCACTGTTTCCTCCTCTGTTATCACTGTTTCCTCCTCTGTTATCAGTGCTCCCTCCTCTGTTATCAGTGCTCCCTCCTCTGTTATCAGTGCTCCCTCCTCTGTTATCAGTGTCTGCCATGTGCTATCAGTGTCTGCTATGTGCTATCAGTGCCCCCTTCTCTGTTATCAGTGCTCCCTCCTCTGTTATCAGTGTCTGCCATGTGTTATCAGTGCTCCCTCCTCTGTTATCAGTGTCTGCCATGTGTTATCAGTGTCTGCCATGTGTTATCAGTGCTCCCTCCTCTGTTATCAGTGTCTGCCATGTGTTATCAGTGTCTGATAACAGAGGAGGGAGCACTGATAACACATGGCAGTTTCCTCCTCTGTTATCAGTGCTCCCTCCTCTGTTATCAGTGTCTGCCATGTGTTATCAGTGTCTGCCATGTGTTATCAGTGTCTGCCATGTGTTATCAGTGCTCCCTCCTCTGTAATCACTGTTTCCTCATCTGTTATCACTGTTTCCTCATCTGTTATCAGTGCTCCCTCCTCTGTTATCAGTGCTCCCTCCTCTGTTATCAGTGCTCCCTCCTCTGTTATCAGTGTCTGCCATGTGCTATCAGTGTCTGCCCTGTGCTATCAGTGCCCCCTTCTCTGTTATCAGTGCTCCCTCCTTTGTTATCATTGTCTGCCATGTGTTATCAGTGCTCCCTCCTCTGTTATCAGTGTCTGCCATGTGTTATCATTGTCTGCCATGTGTTATCATTGTCTGCCATGTGTTATCAGTGTCTGCCATGTGTTATCAGTGCTCCCTCCTTTGTTATCAGTTTCCTCCTCTGTTATCAGTGCTCCCTCCTCTTTTATCAGTGTCTGCCATGTGTTATCAGTGCTCCCTCCTCTGTTATCAGTGTCTGCCATGTGCTATCAGTGTCTGCCATGTGCTATCAGTGTCTGCCATGTGTTATCAGTGCTCCCTTCTCTGTTATCAGTGCTCCCTCCTCTGTTATCAGTGCTCCCTCCTCTGTTATCAGTGTCTGCCATGTGTTATCAGTGCTCCCTCCTCTGTTATCAGTGTCTACCATGTGTTATCAGTGCTCCCTCCTCTGTTATCAGTGTCTACCATGTGTTATCAGTGCCCCCTCCTTTATTATCAGTATTTGTAATGTGTTATCAGTGCTCCCTCCTCTGTTATCAGTGTCTGCCGTGTGTTATCAGTGCTCCCTCCTCTATTATTAGTGCCTGCCGTGTGTTATCAGTGCTCCCTCCTCTGTTATCAGTGTATGCCGTGTGTTATCAGTGCACCCCCCTCTGTTATCAGTGTCTGCCGTGTGTTATCAGTGCTCCCTCCTCTGTTATCAGTGTCTGCCGTGTGTTATCAGTGCTCCTTCCTCTGTTATCAGTGTCTGCCGTGTGTTATCAGTGCTCCCTCCTCTATTATCAGTGTCTGCCGTGTGTTATCAGTGGTCCCTCCTCTATTATTAGTGCCTGCCGTGTGTTATCAGTGCACCCTCCTCTGTTATCAGTGTCTGCCGTGTGTTATCAGTGCTCCCTCCTCTGTTATTAGTGCTCCCTCCTCTGTTATTAGTGTCTGCCATGTGTTATCAGTGTCTGCCATGTGTTATCAGTGCTCCCTCCTCTATTATCAGTGCCTGCCATGTGTTATCAGTGCTCCCTCCTCTGTTATCAGTGTCTGCCGTGTGTTATCAGTGCACCCTCCTCTGTTATCAGTGTCTGCCGTGTGTTATCAGTGCTCCCTGCTCTGTTATCAGTGCTCCCTCCTCTGTTATTAGTGTCTGCCATGTGTTATCAGTGTCTGCTATGTGTTATCAGTGCTCCCTCCTCTGTTATCAGTGTCTGCCATGTGTTATCAGTGTCTGCCATGTGTTATCAGTGCTCCCTCCTCTGTTATCAGTTTCCTCCTCTTTTATCAGTGCTCCCTCCTCTGTTATCAGTGCTCCCTCCTCTGTTATCAGTGTCTGCCATGTGTTATCAGTGCTCCCTCCTCTGTTATCAGTGCCTGCCATGTGTTATCAGTGCTCCCTCCTCTGTTATCAGTGTCTGCCGTGTGTTATCAGTGCTCCCTCCTCTGTTATCAGTGTCTGCCATGTGCTATCAGTGTCTGCCATGTGCTATCAGTGCCCCCTTCTCTGTTATCACTGCTCCCTCCTCTGTTATCAGTGTCTGCCATGTGTTATCAGTGCTCCCTCCTCTGTTATCAGTGTCTGCCATGTGTTATCAGTGTCTGTCATGTGTTATCAGTGCTCCCTCCTCTGTTATCAGTGTCTGCCATGTGTTATCAGTGTCTGCCTTGTGTTATCAGTGTCTGCCTTGTGTTATCAGTGTCTGCCATGTGTTATCAGTGCTCCCTCCTCTGTTATCAGTTTCCTCCTCTGTTATCACTGCTCCCTCCTCTGTTATCAGTGTCTGCCATGTGTTATCAGTGTCTGCCATGTGTTATCAGTGCTCCCTCCTCTGTTATCAGTTTCCTCCTCTGTTATCAGTGCTCCCTCCTCTGTTATCAGTGCTCCCTCCTCTTTTATCAGTGTCTGCCATGTGTTATCAGTGCTCCCTACTCTGTTATCAGTGTCTGCCATGTGCTATTAGTGTCTGCCATGTGTTATCAGTGCTCCCTTCTCTGTTATCAGTGCTCCCTCCTCTGTTATCAGTGCTCCCTCCTCTGTTTTCAGTGTCTGCCATGTGTTATCAGTGCTCCCTCCTCTGTTATCAGTGTCTACCATGTGTTATCAGTGCCCCCTCCTCTATTATCAGTATTTGTAATGTGTTATCAGTGCTCCCTCCTCTGTTATCAGTGTCTGCCGTGTGTTATCAGTGCTCCCTCCTTTGTTATCACTGTTTCCTCCTCTGTTATCACTGTTTCCTCCTCTGTTATCACTGTTTCCTCCTCTGTTATCACTGTTTCCTCCTCTGTTATCAGTGCTCCCTCCTCTGTTATCAGTGCTCCCTCCTCTGTTATCAGTGTCTGCCATGTGCTATCAGTGTCTGCCCTGTGCTTTCAGTGCCCCCTTCTCTATTATCAGTGCTCCCTCCTTTGTTATCAGTGTCTGCCATGTGTTATCAGTGCTCCCTCCTCTGTTATCAGTTTCCTCCTCTGTTATCAGTGTCTGCCATGTGTTATCAGTGCTCCCTCCTCTGTTATCAGTGTCTGCCATGTGCTATCAGTGTCTGCCATGTGTTATCAGTGCTCCCTTCTCTGTTATCAGTGCTCCCTCCTCTGTTATCAGTGTCTGCCATGTGTTATCAGTGCTCCCTCCTCTGTTATCAGTGTCTACCATGTGTTATCAGTGCTCCCTCCTCTGTTATCAGTGTCTACCATGTGTTATCAGTGCCCCCTCCTCTATTATCAGTATTTGTAATGTGTTATCAGTGCTCCCTCCTCTGTTATCAGTGTCTGCCGTGTGTTATCAGTGCTCCCTCCTCTATTATCAGTGTCTGCCGTGTGTTATCAGTGCTCCCTCCTCTATTATTAGTGCCTGCCGTGTGTTATCAGTGCACCCTCCTCTGTTATCAGTGTCTGCCGTGTGTTATCAGTGCTCCCTCCTCTGTTATCAGTGCTCCCTCCTCTGTTATTAGTGTCTGCCATGTGTTATCAGTGTCTGCCATGTGTTATCAGTGTTCCTCCTCTGTTATCAGTGTCTGCCATGTGTTATCAGTGTCTGCCATGTGTTATCAGTGCTCCCTCCTCTGTTATCACTGCGCCCTCCTCTGTTATCAGTGTCTGCCATGTGTTATCAGTGTCTGCCATGTGTTATCAGTGTCTGCCATGTGTTATCAGTGTCTGCCATGTGTTATCAGTGCTCCCTCCTCTGTTATCAGTTTCCTCCTCTGTTATCAGTGCTCTCTCCTCTGTTATCAGTGCTCCCTCCTCTGTTATCAGTGTCTGCCATGTGTTATCAGTGCTCCCTCCTCTGTTATCGGTGCCTGCCATGTGTTATCAGTGCTCCCTCCTCTGTTATCAGTGTCTGCCGTGTGTTATCAGTGCTCCCTCCTTTGTTATCACTGTTTCCTCCTCTGTTATCACTGTTTCCTCCTCTGTTATCACTGTTTCCTCCTCTGTTATCACTGTTTCCTCCTCTGTTATCACTGTTTCCTCCTCTGTTATCACTGTTTCCTCCTCTGTTATCACTGTTTCCTCCTCTGTTATCAGTGCTCCCTCCTCCGTTATCAGTGCTCCCTCCTCTGTTATCAGTGTCTGCCATGTGCTATCAGTGTCTGCCATGTGCTATCAGTGTCTGCCATGTGCTATCAGTGTCTGCCATGTGCTATCAGTGCCCCCTTCTATGTTATCAGTGCTCCCTCCTTTGTTATCACTGTTTCCTCCTCTGTTATCACTGTTTCCTCCTCTGTTATCACTGTTTCCTCCTCTGTTATCACTGTTTCCTCCTCTGTTATCACTGTTTCCTCCTCTGTTATCACTGTTTCCTCCTCTGTTATCAGTGCTCCCTCCTCCGTTATCAGTGCTCCCTCCTCTGTTATCAGTGTCTGCCATGTGCTATCAGTGTCTGCCATGTGCTATCAGTGTCTGCCATGTGCTATCAGTGTCTGCCATGTGCTATCAGTGCCCCCTTCTATGTTATCAGTGCTCCCTCCTCTGTTATCAGTGTCTGCCATGTGTTATCAGTGCTCCCTCCTCTGTTATCAGTGTCTGCCATGTGTTATCAGTGCTCCCTCCTCTGTTATCAGTGTCTGCCATGTGTTATCAGTGCTCCCTCCTCTGTTATCAGTGTCTGCCATGTGTTATCAGTGTCTGCCATGTGTTATTTGTGCTCCCTCCTCTGTTATCAGTTTCCTCCTCTGTTATCAGTGCTCCCTCCTCTGTTATCACTGCTCCCTCCTCTGTTATCAGTGTCTGCCATGTGTTATCAGTGTCTGCCATGTGTTATCAGTGCTCCCTCCTCTGTTATCAGTGCTCCCTCTTCTTTTTTCAGTGTCTACCATGTGTTATCAGTGCTCCCTCCTCTGTTATCAGTGCTCCCTCCTCTGTTATCAGTGCCCCCTCCTCTGTTATCAGTGCTCTTTTCTTTGTTATCATCGTTGGCACTGAGTTTTCAGTCTCTCCTCCTCTATTATCAATGCTTCCTCCTCTGTTATTATTGTCTACCATGTGTTCTCAGTGACTCCTCCTGTGTTATGTGTCTTCCATGTTTTTTTAGTGGTCCCTCCTCTGTTATCAGTGTTCCCTCCTCTGTTATCAGTGCTTCCTCCTCTGTAATCAGTGCTCCCTCCTCTATTATCAGTGCTCCCTCCTCTGTTATCAGTACTTCCTCCTCTGTTATCAGTACTTCCTCCTCTGTTGTCAGTGACGGACATGTTTTATCATTGCCCTCAGGCTCGACTCCAGTTTTCAGTAGGCCCCTGGGCAGCAGAGCCTCAGTGGGCCCCTTTGTAGTGAACTCACGTGGCAACATGTATTATCAGTGCTCCCTCCTCTGTTATCAGTGCCCCCTTTTGTCAGTTTCCCATCCTCTGTTATCTACGCCTCTCTCACTGTTGACAATGCCCACCCCCATATTGTCAGTTTCCACCCTTTGTTTGCAGTGCCCAGCTCCTCCCTATGGCTCAATGTCCCACATTCCTCTTTCTTGATGTCTCTGTATCTCTCTTTTTTTCCTTTGCAGCCATTGCGTGCTCTGGAGGACAGGTCTACATGGAGTGTGCTCCTCCCTGTCACAAGAGCTGTTCCGACCTCCGTATAATAGGCTCCTCCTGCCAGGAGCTGGTGGGCTGCATGTCAGGATGTAACTGCCCTGAAGGTCTGGTGCTGGATGACAATGGTCAATGTGTCCATCCTTCCATGTGTCCATGTTATCATAACGGACAAGTCTATGAACCTGGAAACTCAATGAAGCAAATGTGCAAGGACTGGTGAGTCAACGATGAGGAGGAACTAAGACTTCCATGGTCCAAAATCTCATTTCTGAAGTTGATAGGGTGGGAACAGGTAGCATGGAAGAACCCTCTGCAGAAAAGATTGACCTCCACTATGAAGATTTGTTATGTGATCGAGTGGAACCCAACTGTTCATAAGCAATTAGAGAACCTGGGGACACAATATCATTATCTACAGATAGTCCTGGCCATTGATAAGGTGGTGGGAGATGTCTGATGAAATCACCCTATGACCTGTCTGCTCCTCCTCACAGGATAGGTTGATTTCATTGAATGTCTCAGCCACATAACCACATCAGCGACGACAGAATGTCATAACGCTCTGGTGGGTGGGAAAGAACATGCACAATGCCAAAATATCCAAGAAGTCCTGGACTGTAAAACGTTGTAGGAGTGGACATTTCCTTCTTTATGTTGAGGAATAGTTTGTGTGTAAAGGTTAAAGTGTCATGGATTTCTAGTTTCCTCTGATGGATCATGATTTCTTGTCTTCTCTTTTATCTCATGACTTCTGGTCTTCACCTCCGTTATCTCATTACTTCTGGTCTTCACCTCCGTTATCTCATTACTTCTGGTCTTCACCTCCGTTATCTCATGACTATTGGTCTTCACCTCCGTTATCTCATGACTATTGGTCTTCACCTCCGTTATCTCATGACTTCTGGTCTTCACCTCCGTTATCTCATGACTTCTGGTCTTCACCTCCGTTATCTCATGACTTCTGGTCTTCACCTCCGTTATCTCATGACTTCTGCTCTTCACCTCCGTTATCTCATGACTTCTGCTCTTCACCTCCGTTATCTCATGACTTCTGGTCTTCACCTCTGTTATCTCATGACTTCTGCTCTTCACCTCCGTTATCTCATGACTTCTGTTCTTCACTTCCGTTATCTCATGACTATTGGTCTTCACCTCCGTTATCTCATGACTTCTGGTCTTCACCTCCGTTATCTCATGACTTCTGGTCTTCACCTCCGTTATCTCATGACTTCTGGTCTTCACCTCCGTTATCTCATGACATCTGCTCTTCACCTCCGCTATCTCATGACTTATGGTCTTCACCTCTGTTATCTCATGACTTATGGTCTTCACCTCTGTTATCTCATGACTTCTGGTCTTCACCTCCGTTATCTCATGACTTCTGTTCTTCACCTCCGTTATCTCATGACTTCTGCTCTTCACCTCCGTTATCTCATGACTTCTGGTCTTCTCCTCCGTTATCTCATGACTTCTGCTCTTCACCTCCGTTATCTCATGACTATTGGTCTTCACCTCCGTTATCTCATGACTTCTGGTCTTCACCTCCGCTATCTCATGACTTCTGGTCTTCTCCTCCGTTATCTCATGACTTATGGTCTTCACCTCCGTTATCTCATGACTTCTGGTCTTCACCTCCGTTATCTCATGACTTCTGGTCTTCACCTCCGTTATCTCATGACTTCTGGTCTTCACCTCCGTTATCTCATGACTTCTGGTCTTCACCTCCGTTATCTCATGACTGCTGCTCTTCACCTCCGTTATCTCATGACTGCTGCTCTTCACCTCCGTTATCTCATGACTGCTGCTCTTCACCTCCGTTATCTCATGACTTCTGGTCTTCACCTCCGTTATCTCATGACTTCTGGTCTTCACCTCCGTTATCTCATGACTATTGGTCTTCACCTCCGTTATCTCATGACTTCTGCTCTTCACCTCTGTTATCTCATGACTTCTGCTCTTCACCTCCGTTATCTCATGACTTCTGGTCTTCTCCTCCGTTATCTCATGACTTCTGCTCTTCACCTCTGTTATCTCATGACTTCTGCTCTTCACCTCCGTTATCTCATGACTTCTGCTCTTCACCTCCACTATCTAATGACTTCTGCTCTTCACCTCCGTTATCTCATAACTTCTGTTTTTCTCTGTTATCTTGTAAATTCTGGTCTTCTCCTCTGGCATCTAATGATTTCTGGACTTCTCCTCTATCATTGTATTAGTTTCAGTCTCCTCCTGTTACCTCACGATTTCTGGTCTTGCCATCTGTTATCTTGTGATTTTTGGTCTTCTCCTCTGTTATCTCTTGATTTTTGGTCTTCTCCCCTGTTATCTTGTGATTTTTGGTCTTCTCCTCTGTTATCTCTTGATTTCTGGCCTTCTCCTCTATTAGCACATTCATTTTAATCTTCTCCTCTGTTTTCATTTGATTTCTGGTCTCATCCTCTGCTATCTCATTATTATTGGTCACCTTCTGTGATTTCTCAGGATTTCTGGTCTTCTCTGTTATCGAATAATTTCATGGCTTCTCTATTAGCTTATTACTTTTAGTCTTCTCTTATGTTATCTCATGATTTCTGGTTTCCTCCTCTGTTGTTTTATGATTATTGGTCTTCTCCTTTGTTATCTCATGATCTCTGGTCTCCCCCCCCCTGTTATCTCAGGATTTCTGTTCTTCTCTGTTATCTCATGATCCCTGGTCTTCTCCTTTATATCATGATCCCTGGTCTTCTCCTCTGTTATCTCATGATGTCTCGTCTTCTCTGGTATCTCATGTTTGCTGCTAATGGTTAATCTATTTCAGTTCTTGTGTGAATGGTTTATGGAACTGTACAGAGAATAGATGTCCAGAAGTGGCTTTCTGCCCGGGTGATTTGGTCTATAAATTTGGGGCATGTCTGCTCACCTGTGAAAACCTGGAACATAACAGAAGCTGCCCAGAGACTGGTGATGGCTGTGTGTGCCCAGATGGCATGGTCCTCCTGGTAAGTATGAAAACAACAGCCTCGGCCAGATTAGGACAGTCAGTCTTGATGACTTCTCACCCTTGCACAGTGTGTAATTCGTACATGACAAGGCCTGTTTTTACACCACAATGGCCCCCATAAGTAACTTCTACGTGTCATTTTGTGGTATTGCCACTGGTGGGGTCACTCTGCCGGTAGAATAGTCACTTGTTCATCTCAATCACCTTAATAAAACCAATCTACTTCATTAACAGATGGACAGATGTGTTCCCCCTGAAGATTGCCCCTGCCACCACCACGGGAGACTGTACCACACAAATGACACCATCACCAAAGACTGTAACACCTGGTGAGTGTGAGCCCCCACATGTAGCCTGTCTTGTAGGCTCGAGATCACAGGTGAATGATCACTTATATCACTATTAACACTCCTGAGCTCTTTGTCTGGCAGTGTGTGTAAGAATCGGCGCTGGGAATGCACCAATCACCAATGTTCAGGCATCTGTACGGCCACTGGGGACCCCCATTACATCACCTTCGATGGCCGCTCCTTCACCTTTCTCGGAGATTGTCAGTATGTTCTGGCCAGGGAAAATAATGGGCTCTTTATGGTCACAGCTGAGAATGTGCCATGTGGCAGCAGTGGCATCACCTGCACCAAGTCTGTGATTGTGGTGATTGGAAACACAATTGTTCATCTATTGAGAGGTAAATGGTGGGACTTACAGTAGTGAAAGTAAGAGTACTAGAAATAGTTTCCATTATGTCTTCATCAATGTGCTTCCCTAGTGCCCTCAGCTTTTCTGCTGTCTCTGTACTGTCATGAGCTCCCCTTCTGTCTCTGTACTGTCCTGAGCTCTCCTGCTGTCTCCTTACTATCCTGTGCTCCCCTGCTGTCTCCTTACTGTCTTGTGCTACCCTGCTGTCTCTGTACTGTCCTGTGCTCCACTGCTGTCTCCTTACTGTCCTGTGCTCCCCTGCTGTCTCCTTACTGTCATGTGCTCCCCTGCTGTCTCTGTACTGTCCTGTGCTCCCCTGCTGTCTCCGTACTGTCCTGTGCTCCCCTGCTGTCTCCTTACTGTCCTGTGCTCCCCTGCTTTCTCCTTACTGTCCTGTGCTCCCCTGCTGTCTCCTTACTATCCTGTGCTCCCCTGCTGTCTCCTTAATGTCCTGTGCATCCCTGCTGTCTCCTTACTGTCCTGTGCTCCCCTGCTGTCTCCTTACTGTCCTGTGCTCCCCTGCTGTCTCCTTAATGTCCGGTGCATTCCTGCTGTCTCCTTACTGTCCTGTGCTCCCCTGCTGTCTCCTTACTGTCCTGTGCTCCCCTGCTGTCTCCTTAGTGCCCTGTGCTCCCCTGCTGTCTCTGAACTGTCCTGTGCTCCTCTGCTGTCTCTGTACTGTCCTGTGCTCCCCTGCTGTCTCTGTACTGTCCTGTGCTCCACTGCTGTCTCCGTACTGCCCTGTGCTCCCCTGCTGTTTCCTTACTGTCCTGTGCTCCCCTGCTGTCTCCTTACTGTCCTGTGCTCCCCAGCTGTCTCCGCACTGTCCTGTGCTCTCCTGCAGTCTCCTTACTGTCCTGTGCTCTCCTGCTATCTCCCTACAGTCCTGTGCTCCACTGCTGTCTCCTTACTGTCCGGTGCTCCCCTGCTGTCTCCTTGCTGTCCTGTGCTCCCCCGCTTTTTCCTTACTGTCCTGTGCTCCCCTGCAGTCTCCTTACAGTCCTGTGTTCCCCTGCAGTCTCCTTACAGTCCTGTGTTCCCCTGCAGTCTCCTTACAGTCCTGTGTTCCCCTGCAGTCTCCTTACAGTCCTGTGCTCCCCTGCAGTCTCCTTACTGTCCTGTGCTCCCCTGCAGTCTCCTTACAGTACTTTGCTCCCCTGCGGTCTCTGTACTGTCCTGTGCTCCACTGCTGTCTCCTTACTGTCCTGTGCTCCACTGCTGTCTCCTTACTGTCATGTGCTCCACTGTTGTATCTGTACTGTCCTGTGCTCCACTGCTGTCTCCTTACTGTCCTGTGCTCCACTGCTGTCTCCTTACTGTCCTGTGCTCCCCTGCTGTCTCCTTATTGTCCTGTGCTCCCCGGCTGTCTCCTTACTATCGTGTGCTCCCCGGCTGTCTCCTTAATGTCCTGTGCATCCCTGCTGTCTCCTTAATGTCCTGTGCATCCCTGCTGTCTCCTTAATGTCCTGAGCATCCCTGCTGTCTCCTTAATGTCCTGTGCATCCCTGCTGTCTCCTTACTGTCCTGTGCTCCCCTGCTGTCTCCTTAATGTCCTGTGCATTCCTGCTGTCTCCTTAATGTCCTGTGCTCCCCTGCTGTCTCCTTAATGTCCTGTGCATTCCTGCTGTCTCCTTACTGTCCTGTGCTCCCTTGCTGTCTCCTTTCAGTCCTGTGCTCCCCTGCTGTCTCCTTAGTGCCCTGTGCTCCACTGCTGTCTCTGTACTGCCCTGTGCCCCTCTGCTATCTCTGTACTGTCCTGTGCTCCCCTGCTGTCTCTGTACTGTCCTGTGCTCCACTGCTGTCTCCTTACTGTCCTGTGCTCCCCTGCTGTTTCCTTACTGTCCTGTGCTCCCCTGCTGTCTCCTTACTGTCCTGTGCTCCCCTGCTGTCTCCGCACTGTCCTGTGCTCCCCTGCTGTCTCTGTACTGTCCTGTGCTCCCCTGTTGTCTCTGTACTGTCCTGTGCTCCACTGTTGTATCTGTACTGTCCTGTGCTCCACTGCTGTCTCCTTACAGTCCTGTGCTCCCCTGCTGTCTCCTTACTGTCCGGTGCTCCCCTGCTGTCTCCTTGTTGTCCTGTGCTCCCCTGCCGTCTCTGTACTGTCCTGTGCTCCCCCGCTTTCTCCTTACTGTCCTGTGCTCCCCTGCTGTCTCCTTAATGTCCTTTGCTCCCCTGCAGTCTCCTTACAGTCCTTTGCTCCCCTGCAGTCTCCTTACAGTCCTGTGCTCCCCTGCAGTCTCCTTACAGTCCTGTGCTCCCCTGCAGTCTCCTTACAGTCCTGTGCTCTCCTGCTGTTTACTTACTGTCCTTTGTTCCCCTGCTGTCTCCTTACTGTCCTGTGCTCCCCTGCTTTCTCCTTACAGTCCTTTGCTCCCCTGCAGTCTCCTTACAGTCCTTTGCTCCCCTGCAGTCTCCTTACAGTCCTGTGCTCCCCTGCAGTCTCCTTACAGTCCTGTGCTCCCCTGCAGTCTCCTTACAGTCCTGTGCTCCCCTGCAGTCTCCTTACAGTCCTGTGCTCCCCTGCTGTCTCCTTACTGTCCTGTGCTCCCCTGCAGTCTCCTTACAGTCCTTTGCTCCCCTGCAGTCTCCTTACAGTCCTTTTCTCCCCTGCTGTCTACATACTGTCCTGTGCTCTCCTGCTGTCTCCTTACTGTCCTTTGTTCCCCTGCTGTCTACATACTGTCCTGTGCTCTCCTGCTGTATCCTTACTGTCCTTTGTTCCCCTGCTGTCTCCTTACTGTCCTGTGCTCCCCTGCTGTCTCCTTACTGTCCTGTGCTCCCCTGCTGTCTCCTTACTGTCCTGTTCTCCCCTGCTGTCTCCTTACTGTGCTGTGCTCCACTGCTGTCTCCTTACTGTGCTGTGCTCTCCTGCAGTCTCCTTAATGTCATGTGCTCCCCTTCTGTCTCCTTACAATCCGGGGCTCCCCTGCTGTCTCCTTACAGTCCGGGGCTCTCCTGCTGTCTACTTACTGTCCTGTGCTCCCCTGCTGTCTCCTTACTGTCATGTGCTCCTCTGCTGTCTCCTTACAGTCCTTTGCTCCCCTGCTGTCTCCTCACTGTCCTGTGCTCCCCTGCTGTCTCATTACTGTCCTGTGCTCCCCTGCACTCTCCTTACAGTCCTTTGTTCCCCTGCTGTCTCCTTACTGTCCTGTGCTCCTCTGCTGTCTCCTTACTGTCCTGTGCTCCCCTGCTGTCTCCTTACTGTCCTGTGCTCTCCTGCTGTCTCTTTACTGTCATGTGCTCTCCTGCTGTCTTCTTACTGTCCTTTGCTCTACTGCTGTCTCTTTACTGTCATGTGCTCTCCTGCTGTCTCCTTACCGTCCTGTGCTCCCCTGCTGTCTCCTTACTGTCCTGTGCTCCCCTGCTGTCTCCTTACTGTCCTGTGCTCCCCTGCTGTCTCCTTAATGTCATGTGCTCCCCTGCTGTCTCCTTAATGTCCTGTGCTCCCCTGCTGCTTCCTTACTGTCCTGTGCTCCCCTGCTGTCTCCTTACTGGCCTTTGCCTCCCAGCTGTCTGTGCTCTCCTGATGCCTCCTTGCTGTCCTGTGCCTCCCAGCTGTCTGTGCTCTGCTGATGCCTCCTTGCTGTCCTGTGCCTCCCAGCTGTCTGTGCTCTGCTGATGCCTCCTTGCTGTCTGTGCTCTGATGATGCCTCCTTGCTGTCTGTGCTCTGCTGATGCCTCCTTGCTGTCCTGAGCTCACCTGATGCCTCCCTGCTGTCTGTGCTCTGCTGATGCCTCCTTGCTGCCCTGTGCTTCCCTGCTGTCTGTGCTCTGCTGATGCCTTCTTGCTGTCCAGTGCTTCCCTGCTGTCTGTGCTCTCCTGATGCCTCCTTGCTGTCCTGTGCCCCCTGCTGTCCGTGCTCTCCTGATGCCTCCTTGCTGTCTGTGCTCTCCTGATGCCTCCTTGCTGTCCTGTTCCTCCCTGCTGTCTGTGCTCTTCTGATGCCTCCTTGCTGTCCTGTGCCCCCTGCTGTCCGTGCTCTCCTGATGCCTCCTTGCTGTCTGTGCTCTCCTGATGCCTCCTTGCTGTCTGTGCTCTGCTGATGCCTCCTTACTGTCCTGTGCCTCCCAGCTGTCTGTGCTCTCCTGATGCCTCCTTCTGTCTGTGCTCTCCTGATGCCTCCTTGCTGTCCTGTGCCTCCCAGCTGTCTGTGCTCTGCTGATGCCTCCCTGCTGTCTGTGCACTCCTGATGCCTCCCTGCTGTGCTGTGCTTCCCAGCAGTCTCCTTGCTGTCCTTTATAATGTGCCCCTATTCTCCACAGGTCAGGAGGTCACAGTGAATGGTGCAGCTGTGCAACTCCCCAAACTGTACAGTGGGAATGGGATTATCCTGGATCGGGCGGGATTATTCACGGTTCTGCTCGCACACCTGGGACTGACGGTTCTGTGGGATGGAGGTGAGGACCTGATAATCAATGATATTAACCCTTACTTAGATCAAACTAGGATCTCCTGCCAAAGTCTCCATTAGCGCTCTCTTTGTACAGATCTACCATGGAGCATGGCAGTTTTCACACCGGCCACTAGAGGCGCAGTGACTTCCTGTGTCCTAAATCTCACTTTCTGGCAAGCTGGAAATGAATGCTATGTAATGATCGCCATGCTCGAGGGTTTTGTATTGCATATGCTGCTGACAGTCTCTCCTGATGCCCCACCATGTCACAGGCACCCGTGTCTACATTAAGCTGGACCCCGTTTTCCGTGGCCGCATCAGTGGACTGTGTGGGAACTTTGATGGTGACACAGAGAATGACTTCACCAGTCGTCAGGGAATTGTCGAACCAACGGCCGACTTGTTTGGAAACAGCTGGAGGATGAGCCTCCTGTGTCCCGAGGTTCACAGCGATGACTACGAGCACCCGTGCACGGTACGAGCCCTCAGTCCTGGGGACAGCAGAGGCTCCACAGATATCTATACTCAACCATCTTCTCTGTATCTCAGGAGAACAGCCACCGGGCGACCTGGGCGCGGAAGAGCTGTGCTGTCCTCATGCAGCCGCTGTTTGCCCCGTGCCACCAGGAGGTGCCCTGCCAGCAGTACTATGACTGGTGTGTGTATGATGCCTGCGGGTAAGTGATGGTGGAATGTTAGGGGCATCTCATGGGCCTGCTAGACGCCTGTTTTACTAATCACCATCTCATATCCCAGATGCGACTCTGGTGGTGACTGCGAGTGTCTGTGCACGGCCATCGCCACCTACGTGGAGGAGTGTAACCAGAGAGGGGTCTACATCCGCTGGAGGTCTCAGGACTTGTGTCGTAAGTGACTCCTAATACACTGGGCACTGCCCACTGCTGCCCATCATCCTGCAGACATCGGCCCGAATATATTATTGTGTCGCATTTGCATTTTGTCCAACACTTTAGAAAACTGTGCATCTAGAGAGGCGAGTGGTGTCCCTAGTCCGCACAACCCTGATCCTCTACACAATTCTGTAGCAACATTATGAAACAAAGTACCAAGAAAAGGAAGGTGCCACCGTGCCACATCCTGAAACAGAAGATTTACTAAGAGCCCGAGATACTGCGGATTGTCTGCCGCAACCTGCACATCAGTGAGGAAACTGCAGAGGCAGATCATCACATATCTGGGCCACTAAGTCTGGAGAAATCTCCAGAAAAGTGCGACAAATGAGAGAAGAAAACATCAGAACACAATCTAAGGAGAATTTAAGCTGTGTGCTCATTGGCTGCTCCTGTTTTGGACCTTTCTTCGAAAACATTTTTGGTCATCAGCCATCACGGAGGAGACTTCTTCTGGATGAGCAATGACATGGCCTCCACTGCATCATTCACTTCGACAAAAGTATAAGCTAGACATTGCTGCATTACTTTGACTGCTGATGGACTATGCTTGAAAATCCAAAGATCCAAACTATCCATAAAGTGTCCTGTAGACAGTGGCCCAAATTTATCACTAGTGCAGTGTCCTGTGCAGTCTGTACTATGTGCAGCGTTCTCCCTCCTGTGCAGTCTGTACTATGTGCACTGTCCTCCTCCTGTGCAGTCTGTACTATGTGCAGTCTCCTCTCTGCTGTGCAGTCTGTACTATGTGCAGCGTCCTCCCTCCTGTGCAGTCTGTACTATGTGCAGTGTCCGCCCTCCTGTGCAGTCTGTACTATGTGCAGTGCCCTCCCTCCTGTGCAGTCTGTACTATGTGCAGTGTCCTCCCTCCTGTGCAGTCTGTACTATGTGCAGTGTCCTCCCTCCTGTGCAGTCTGTACTATGTGCAGTGTCCTCCCTCCTGTGCAGTCTGTACTATGTGCAGTGTCCTCCCTCCTGTGCAGTCTGTACTATGTGCAGTGCCCTCCCTCCTGTGCAGTCTGTACTATGTGCAGTGTCCTCCCTCCTGTGCAGTGTGTACTATGTGCAGTGTCCTCCCTCCTGTGCAGTCTGTACTATGTGCAGTGTCCTCTCTCCTGTGCAGTCTGTACTATGTGCAGTGTCCTCCCTCCTGTGCAGTCTGTACTATGTGCAGTGTCCTGCCTCCTGTGCAGTCTGTACTATGTGCTGTGTCCTCCCTCCTGTGCAGTCTGTACTATGTGCAGTGTCCTCTCTCCTGTGCAGTCTGTACTATGTGCAGTGTCCTCCTCCTGTGCAGTCTGTACTATGTGCAGTGCCCTCCCTCCGGTGCAGTCTGTACTATGTGCAGTGTCTTCCCTCCTGTGCAGTCTGTACTATGTGCAGTGTCCTCCCTCCTGTGCAGTCTGTACTATGTGCAGTGTCCTTCCTCCTGTGCAGTCTGTACTATGTGCAGCGTCCTCCCTCCTGTGCAGTCTGTACTATGTGCAGTGTCCTCCTTCCTGTGCAGTCTGTACTATGTGCAGTGTCTTCCCTCCTGTGCAGTCTGTACTATGTGCAGTGTCCTCCCTCCTGTACAGTCTGTACTATGTGCAGTGTCCTCTCTCCTGTGCAGTCTGTACTATGTGCAGTGTCCTCTCTCCTGTGCAGTCTGTACTATGTGCAGTGTCCTCCCTCCTGTGCAGTCTGTACTATGTGCAGTCTCCTCTCTCCTGTGCAGTCTGTACCATGTGCAGTCTCCTCTCTCCTGTGCAGTCTGTACTATGTGCAGTGTCCTCTCTCCTGTGCAGTCTGTACTATGTGCAGTGTCCTCCTCCTGTGCAGTCTGTACTATGTGTAGTGTCCTCCCTCCTGTGCAGTCTGTACTATGTGCAGTGTCCTCCTCCTGTGCAGTCTGTACTATGTGCAGTGTCCTCCCTCCTGTGCAGTCTGTACTGTGTGCAGTGTCCTCCCCTCCTGTGCAGTCTGTACTATGTGCAGTGTCCTCCTCCTGTGCAGTCTGTACTATGTGCAGTGTCCTCCCTCCTGTGCAGTCTGTACTATGTGCAGTGTCCTCCCTCCTGTGCAGTCTGTACTATGTGCAGTGTCCTCCCTCCTGTGCAGTCTGTACTATGTGCAGTGTCCTCCCTCCTGTGCAGTCTGTACTATGTGCAGTGTCCTCCCTCCTGTGCAGTCTGTACTATGTGCAGTGTCATCCCTCCTGTGCAGTCTGTACTATGTGCAGTGTTCTCCTCCTGTGCAGTCTGTACTATGTGCAGTGTCCTCTCTCCTGTGCATTCTGTACTATGTGCAGTATCATCCTCCTGTGCAGTCTTTACTATGTGCAGTGTCTTCCCTCCTGTGCAGTCTGTACTGTGTGTATTGTCCTCCCTCCTGTGCAGTCTATACTATGTGCAGTGTCCTCCCTCCTGTGCAGTCTGTACTATGTGCAGTGTCCTCTCTCCTGTGCAGTCTGTACTATGTGCAGTGTCCTCCCTCCTATGCAGTCTGTGCTATGTGCAGTGTCATCTCTCCTGTGCAGTCTGTACTATGTGCAGTGTCCTCTCTCCTGTGCAGTCTGTACTATGTGCAGTGTCCTCCTCCTGTGCAGTCTGTACTATGTGCAGTCTCCTCTCTGCTGTGCAGTCTGTACTATGTGCAGCGTCCTCCCTCCTGTGCAGTCTGTACTATGTGCAGTGTCCTCCCTCCTGTGCAGTCTGTACTATGTGCAGTGTCCTCCCTCCTGTGCAGTCTGTACTATGTGCAGTGTCCTCCCTCCTGTGCAGTCTGTACTATGTGCAGTGCCCTCCCTCCTGTGCAGTCTGTACTATGTGCAGTCTCCTCCCTCCTGTGCAGTCTGTACTATGTGCAGTGTCCTCCTCCTGTGCAGTCTGTACTATGTGCAGTGTCCTCTCTCCTGTGTAGTCTGTACTATGTGCAGTCTCCTCCCTTCTGTGCAGTCTGTACTATGTGCAGTGTCCTCCCTCCTGTGCAGTCTGTACTATGTGCACTGTCCTCCTCCTGGGCAGTCTGTACTATGTGCAGTGTCCTCTCTCCTGTGCAGTCTGTACTATGTGCAGTGTCCTCCCTCCTGTGCAGTCTGTACTATGTGCAGTGTCCTCCCTCCTGTGCAGTCTGTACTATGTGCAGTGTCCTCCCTCCTGTGCAGTCTGTACTATGTGCAGTGCCCTCCCTCCTGTGCAGTCTGTACTATGTGCAGTCTCCTCCCTCCTGTGCAGTCTGTACTATGTGCAGTGTCCTCCCTCCTGTGCAGTCTGTACTATGTGCAGTGTCCTCCTCCTGTGCAGTCTGTACTATGTGCAGTGTCCTCCCTCCTGTGCAGTCTGTACTATGTGCAGTGTCCTCTCTCCTGTGCAGTCTGTACTATGTGCAGTGTCCTCCCTCCTGTGCAGTCTGTACTATGTGCAGTGTCCTCCCTCCTGTGCAGTCTGTGCAGTGTCCTCCCTCCTGTGCAGTCTGTACTATGTAGTAATAATAATAATAATAATTCTTTATTTATATAGCGCACACAGATTACGCAGCTCTGCACAGAGCATGTCAAACTGGTCCCTGTCCCCATGGGGCTCACAATCTAAACAACCTAACAGTATGTTTTGAAGTGTGGGAGGAAACCGGAGTACCCGGAGGAAACCCACGCAAACACGGAGAGAACATACAAACTCTTTGCAGATGTTGACCTGGGTGGGATTCGAACCCAGGACCCCAGTGCTGCAAGGCAGATGTGCTACTCACTCAGCCACCGTGCCGCCCATATGTGCAGTGTCCTCCCTCCTGTGCAGTCTGTACTATGTGTAGTGTCCTCCCTCCTGTGCAGTCTGTACTATGTGTAGTGTCCTCCCTCCTGTGCAGTCTGTACTATGTGCAGTGTCCTCCCTCCTGTACAGTCTGTACTATGCACAGTGTCCTCCCTCCTGTGCAGTCTGTACTATGTGCAGTGTCCTCCCTCCTGTGCAGTCTGTACTATGTGCAGTGTCCTCCTCCTGTGCAGTCTGTACTATGCACAGTGTCCTCCCTCCTGTGCAGTCTGTACTATGTTCAGTGCCCTCCTTCCTGTGCAGTCTGTACTATGTGCAGTGTCCTCCTCCTGTGCAGTCTGTACTATGTGTAGTGTCCTCCCTCCTGTGCAGTCTGTACTATGTGTAGTGTCCTCCCTCCTGTGCAGTCTGTACTATGCACAGTGTCCTCCTCCTGTGCAGTCTGTACTATGTGCAGTGTCCTCCCTCCTGTGTAGTCAGTACTATGTGCATTGTCCTCCCTCCTGTGCAGTCTTTACTATGTGCAGTGTCCTCCCTCCTGTGCAGTCTGTACTATGTGCAGTGTCCTCTCTCCTGTGCAGTCTGTACTATGTGCAGTGTCCTCCTCCTGTGCAGTCTGTACTTTGTGCAGTGTCCTCCCTCCTGTGCAGTCTGTACTATGTGCAGTGTCCTCCCTCCTGTGCAGTCTGTACTATGTGCAGTGTCCTCCTCCTGTGCAGTCTGTACTATGCACAGTGTCCTCCTCCTGTGCAGTCTGTACTATGTGCAGTGTCCTCCCTCCTGTGCAGTCTGTACTATGTGCAGTGCCCTCCTTCCTGTGCAGTCTGTACTATGTGCAGTGTCCTCCTCCTGTGCAGTCTGTACTATGTGTAGTGTCCTCCCTCCTGTGCAGTCTGTACTATGCACAGTGTCCTCCTCCTGTGCAGTCTGTACTATGTGCAGTGTCCTCCCTCCTGTGTAGTCAGTACTATGTGCATTGTCCTCCCTCCTGTGCAGTCTTTACTATGTGCAGTGTCCTCTCTCCTGTGCAGTCTGTACTATGTGCAGTTTCCTCTCTCCTGTGCAGTTTGTACTATGTGCAGTGTCCTCCCTCCTGTGCAGTCTGTACTATGTGCAGTGTCCTCCCTCCTGTGCAGTGTGTACTATGTGCAGTGTCCTCCCTCCTGTGCAGTATGTACTATGTGCAGTGTCCTCCCTCCTGTGCAGTCTGTACTATGTGCAGTGTCCTCTCTCCTGTGCAGTCTGTACTTTGTGCAGTGTCCTCCTTCCTGTGCAGTCTGTACTATGTGCAGTGTCCTCCCTCCTGTGCAGTCTGTACTTTGTGCAGTGTCCTCTCTCCTGTGCAGTCTGTACTATGTGCAGCGCCCTCCCTCCTGTGCAGTCTGTACTATGTGCAGCGCCCTCCCTCCTGTGCAGTCTGTACTATGTGCAGCGCCCTCCCTCCTGTGCAGTCTGTACTATGTGCATTGTCCTCTCTCCTGTGCAGTCTGTACTATGTGCAGTGTCCTCCCTCCTGTGCAGTCTGTACTATGTGCAGTGTCCTCCCTCCTGTGCAGTCTGTACTATGTGCTGTGTCCTCCTCCTGTGCAGTCTGTACTATGTGCTGTGTCCTCCTCCTGTGCAGTCTGTACTATGTGCAGTGTCCTCTTTCCTGTGCAGTCTGTACTATGTGCAGTGTCCTCCCTCCTGTGCAGTCTGTACGATGTGCAGCCTCCTCCCTCCTCCTTTTGGAGGCTGGCGCCCCCTGCAATGCTCGGGGAGAGGCACCATTTCTTTTTGATGCACTTTGTTTCTGCTGCTGAATTTTGCCACAAATCAGTAACTCTCCCTTTGATTGCACATTTTTCTCCTTTGTCGGACACGGAGCAGCCGCGACACAAAACTGGTGCAGACACTTTATAACATGTACAAGATCCACAGTCGTTCTATTCAGTACAAAGTACCAGAACTCTGGTGTATAGACTGGATCTGGGCCGGTTCTGAGCCTCTTCTGTCTTGCAGCCATGCAGTGTGACAATGGTCTGGTGTACGAGGCTTGTGGTCCTGCCTGCCCTCGCACCTGCAGGACCTTGGCTCTGGATCCTGCCCAGCACTGCGCTCACCTGTCCTGCCTGGAGGGCTGCTTCTGTCCGGAGGGGAAAGTCCTGCACGGTGAGTGGACCCTATAGAACTGTCCTTCATCCCTTCTCCTCTCCTCGTGTACATCGTCTCATGTCCTTGTCTCGCTAGATGGCGGCTGCATTGAACCCACTGAGTGTCCGTGTTACTGGGAGAATCTTCCATTTCCATCCGGTGCCGTTGTCAGCCAAACCTGTCACAACTGGTACGTCAAAATCCATCCGTGCACCAGGAGGGGTCTATACATCCCCTATCACACATATATGACCCCTGAGGACCTACCGTCATGGTCAGCACATCCCCCATCACACATATATGACCCCTGAGGACCTACCTTCATGGTCAGCACATCCCCCATCACACACATATGACCCCTGAGGACCTACCTTCATGGTCAGCACATCCCCCATCACACATATATGACCCCTGAGGACCTACCTTCATGGTCAGCACATCCCCCCATCACACATATATGACCCCTGAGGACCTACCGTCATGGTCAGCACATCCCCCATCACACATATATGACCCCTGAGGACCTACCTTCATGGTCAGCACATCCCCCATCACACATATATGACCCCTGAGGACCTACCTCCCTGGTCAGTACATCCCCCATCACACATATATGACCCCTGAGGACCTACCTTCATGGTCAGTACATCCCCCATCACACATATATGACCCCTGAGGACCTACCGTCATGGTCAGCACATCCCCCATCACACATATATGACCCCTGAGGACCTACCTTCATGGTCAGCACATCCCCCATCACACATATATGACCCCTGAGGACCTACCTTCATGGTCAGCACATCCCCCATCACACATATATGACCCCTGAGGACCTACCTTCATGGTCAGCACATCCCCTATCACACATATATGACCCCTGAGGACCTACCTTCATGGTCAGTACATCTCCCATCACACATATATGACCCCTGAGGACCTACCTTCATGGTCAGCACATCCCCTATCACACATATATGACCCCTGAGGACCTACCTTCATGGTCAGTACATCCCCCATCACACATATATGACCCCTGAGGACCTACCTTCATGTCAGCACATCCCCCATCACACACATATGACCCCTGAGGACCTACCTTCATGGTCAGTACATCCCCCATCACACATATATGACCCCTGAGGACTTACATTCTTGGTCTCTTACTTTGGTGTTGACCCCCTTCATGTCGCAGCACCTGTACATCTGGCCGGTGGCTTTGCCCGGAGGAGCCATGTTCTGCCCCATCCCGATGTTCCTCTGATGAATTTGCCTGCATGTTCAGCGATCGCTGCGTCCCCTCCGCCTGGGTCTGTGACAATGAGGACGATTGTGGGGATGGATCTGATGAGATCTGCTCGCTGACCTGTGCCCCTCACGAGCACCGCTGTGCCAATGGGCAGTGCATCCCCCTGGCGCACCGCTGCGATGGCCGAGCAGACTGTGGGGATCATTCGGATGAATGGGGCTGCCCTGCCCCCTCCTGCAGTGACCACGAGTTCCGCTGCTCCAATGGACGCTGCATCCCCCTCTCACACGTCTGCGATGGGGACTTGGACTGTGGCTTTGCGGATGACTCTGATGAATCAGGTAAGTCCTGTATGACTTACCTCATGGGTGTAGCCATCATCGTATTCTGTGATGTCCCAATATGCTGTCCTCCATGACTTCTAAACCTTCACTAAAATTCATTTAGTGACTTATCCTGCCCCTTCTCTGCCCACAAGTTATGATACCCCTCCTAGTACCCAACTTATATCCTCCTTGAAGTAACTCCCCTCAACTTACACCCCTTTTCTGTAGGACTCCCATCTTATGTCCTCATTCCATAGCCCCTCCTTCATGCCCCTCATTCCATAGCCCCTCCCTCATGCCCCTCATTCCATAGCCCCTCCCTCATGCCCCTCATTCCATAGCCCCTTCTTCATGCCCCTCATTCCATAGCCCCTTCTTCATGCCCCTCATTCCATAGCCCCTCGCTCATTCCCCATTCCATAGCCCCTCCCTCATACCCCTTATTCTATAGCCCCTCCTTCATGCCCCTCATTCCATAGCCCCTCCTTCATGCCCCTCATTCCATAGCCCCTCCTTCATGCCCCTCATTCCATGGCCCCTCCCTCAATACATAGCCACTCCCTCATGCCCCTTATTTCCTAGCCCCTCCCTCAATACATAGCCACTCCCTCATGCCTCTTATTTCCTAGCCCCTCCCTCATGTGCCCATTCCATTTCACTGCCCTTATGCACTCCCTCCTGACGCCCTTCCATAGCCCCTACTTCATGCTCCCCCTTTCCATAGCCCCTCTCTTGCGACCCCCCATTCCATGGCGCCCTCTCATGTGCCCATTCCATGGCACTTTCCTTATGCCCTCCCTCATGCCCCCATTCCATAACCCCTCCCTCATACCCCCATTCCATAGTCCCTCCCTCATACCCCCATTCCATAGCCCCTCTTTCACACCGCCCCATTCTGTAGCCCCTCCCCCGGTTACCTGCAGCGGTCTTGGCTATGCACCAGATGACTTTGTAGGATCAGACATGTCTGATGTTGTGCAGCCGGTCAGCTCTGGGCTTCCTTCTCCTCCAGGCTGCTCCTCCGGCTGTAGCTCGGCACACTTCCCTTGCTCCCTGGGTAAGTGCATCCCCTACATCCATCGCTGTGATGGCCACGATGACTGTGGGGACTTCAGTGATGAAAGGAGCTGCTCCTGTCCATCCAGCGACTTCCAGTGTCCAGAGGGACTTTGTCTTCCCAAGGGGAGGGTGTGTGATGGCCTCCAGGACTGCGCCAATGGAGTAGATGAGACTGTGTGCACAGGTAAGAAATTAGGACATGTATATGACGTAGGTGAAGCCTCCATCATACCTGCGCTCCGCCTCTAGATGTGATGAGGAGGTCCTTAGAGTTTT